>NC_060269.1:5549790-5562546 GCF_021613505.1 Equus quagga | reverse complement strand
GGAGCGGCGAGGCGGGCACCCGAGGCTCGGGAGCGCGGGGAGGGCGCGCCAGCGCCGGGGCGGCGGCCTCCCGGCTGCACGCGTTCCCGCGGGGCGGAGCCGAGTGGAAGCCGAGCGAGGCGCTGATAGGTGGAACAACGGGCGCGGCCTCTCCTGAAGAGTCTAGTGTCCAACTCTGAGTCCCCAGGTATGTGACAGCTCTCAGGACTTTCTCCAGCTCCCGGGCGCTGTCCTTCGTGGAAACTGAGAACATGCGGCCCCTGGGCGTTCCCGGAGCCCGGGGAGTGGGAGCGCGGCTCGCCCCGAAGGGACGGAGCCCGCTCTGCAGGCCGCCCGGCGTCCCAGCGCCGCTCGTGGAGCTTTGTCCAAAGGGAACGTCAGTGTCTTTGTAGCAGTCATTGATGGCGAAGGACATTTTATTTATTCATTCATTTCTAATTTCATAAGTGGCGAGAAACCAAGGGTTTGGATGAGCATGTTAGAGTTCAGATGAAGGAGGAAGGCAGGGGCATAACAGAAGAAAACATTTCCTTGGTATATTCCCAGCCTTTTTCTTCCCCTTTCGGAGAAAGCGGCCCCTTTTGAGAGGATGAAATGAGATTCAGGAAAATTCATTGTATCTCAGATGGAGGAGATATTTCTGTTTTCCTCACAGTATTTCTATTTTCGGTCACTCCTGATTGGGGGAGATAGAAAAGGCTAAGTGACAGCTGGACTTCTGTTCATCAACCCCTCCCAACCCCGCCTACCTCCCACCCCAACCCCCCCCCCCTCCCCCCCCGGGCCCCCCCCCCCGCCCCCCCCGCCCATCGTTCAGAGAAGAGCCCATTCTGTTAATCGCCTGTCTACAAAAGATTTGAGGTGGTTTTTAAGACTACATATAGAAAAGAATACAAATAAAATATAAGTATTAAGAACACTCAGGGTGGGGTGCAATTATGCATATTTGCTAAAGTTGATTAGCAAGTTTGGCTCTGAGCTTCTTCAGGTTCCTTGGACAGAGTATAAAAGAAATAGTTTTGGTTTCTGTAAGGCCACTTTGTAAAATCCTTAACCTGCCACTAGAGGCTGCTCTTAATTCTTCGTACGTGGGCAGTAATCTATTGAAAAGAAAGCTATTTTCCACAGCCAGTAAGGAACTGGAAATTGCATTGCTTTGCTATTCACATTTTGATGCATTTTTCTCTACTAACAGTTCTTTTCTCTGTTATTATTGTTTGGTTCCTATCAGTTCTGTTTGATGTTTTGTTGTTGGAACCCGAATACGAAATGGAGGCATTCTTACTTTTGGCTTATGCTTTCGTTATTTCAGCACAGTATGTAGGCCTGGGGTGTTTTTGGTCCCCATGACTGAGTTTCGTTTTTGCAGTTAGAAAGAAAACCCACATTTTATTAAAGCATAATTCATGACCAAAATGCATGGTGTCTATCGCTTTTCTTATTAACCATGATAGTGAATTAAATGATTGTTCCCTCTCACCTACTCTCTTTTTAATAAAATAAAGGATATTCAGAAAGGACTTTTCAAATAGGCAGGATATAATTAGATCTCAAATAAGCAAATACTGAATGAGTACAGGGTGAAGATTTATGAAAAGTTCTAACAGCTGATAGAGGCTTTATCCCTTATCAAAGGCAATTGCGTTCAAAATATTTTAATTTCTGACAAGTGATACCCATCCCTTAAGTGTCAGAGGGCAAAGTATTAATCCACGACATGAGACTTAAAATAAACATTCAGCTTTGTACATAATATACAAGACCTGCCCCTTTTGACTTCTAAGTCTCATTGTAACTTGCAAAGGGGACAAATGCTAACATTTATTGAGTTCCTGCTGTGTGCCAACTACTCTGCTACGTGTTTTATGTACACCTTACAAAAGTCTTCGGAAGCGGGCATTAGCACCTTTTTAAAATGAGGAAACAGGCCTAGAGACATGAACAGTAACTCGTTCAGGGTCCAGCAGCTATCAAAGGGTGAAGCTGACATCAGATCTGGTCCGGTTGATGCTGAAGCCTGTCCTCTTTCTAATTCACACTGGAAGAAGTTTAGCAAGACAAGGTATGTTAAGGAATCATTCCTATATTTGATAAATAGTTCTTGAATTTCACTTTTATTGGATAAATTCCGTACTCTATTCAGGTTTCCTTCGTTTTTGTCCTATGTTCTTCTGTTCCAGGATCCTATCCAGGATGCCACATTACATTTAATCGTTATGTGTACTTAGGCTCCTCTTGGTTGTAAAAATTTCTCATACTTTCATTGTTTCTGATAACTTTGACAGTTTTGAGTACCAGTCAGGTGTTTTGTAGAACATCCCTCAATCGTCTGCTGCTTTTCTCATGATTAGACTGGGGTTACGGGCTCGGGGAGGATGAGCACCAGGGTGAAGTGCGGCCTCATTGCATCCTGTCAAGGGTACATACTATCAGTGTGGTTTGTCCTTGATGTCGACCTGGAGCGCCTGGCTGAGGCAGTGTTTGTCGGGTTTTCCACTTTAAAGTTGCCTTTTTTCTCCCTTTAAACAGTATACTCTGTGGAGGGAAGTCATTGAACTTAGCTGGCATTTAAGGAGGAGGGAGCTATGCTTCGCCAACTTGAGAACGGATTATCTACATCAATTATTAGGACTTCTGCACATTTGTTTGCTCTCTCTCACTAATTTATTTAATCATTTATTTATATCAGTGTGGACTTGTGGATATTTATTTTGTACTTTGGGTTTTAATTCAATATTACTTCATTTATCAAATTAGTCCAGCTTTGGCTATTGGGAGCTCTTTCCGCTGGCTCCTGAGTCCTTTGACATACCTCATGATTCTGAGTTTTTTTGTTTTGTTTTGTAAGTAGGTACTCCCTTACTTGTGGCGCTATAAGATGTTCCAGGCTCAGTGTCTATTTCCTGCTCCAGTTCTAGAATCAGACATTGTTCCAAGGAATCCTAGTTTCTTTTATTGCAGAATGGTATTAGAAACCAAGATATAGATGGTAAATGTGCTCAATATTACTGGGGTGTTGTTGCTTCTAGTCTTTGTTAGCTGATAGAACAAGAAAATATGTGTGCTTCTACTAACCTTTATATACACATTTCTATAAATATCTCTATATATGTAACCATCTGTATCTCTATTAAGCTAAACATGGGTTCATACTGATGCCTCAAGCTCTGGTCCATCACTACATCTATCATTCTAGCAAACGCCCTTCCCTTGCTTATCTGAACCTCCTATTCCAACAGTGCGAAACCTAGCTCCCACCATCTGCCATCCATTTGCTTAACTGTTAAATTCCACCAAACACGTATAGTGGTGTGAGAATTGTTAATCAGAACTCCCATGGGAAACAACTTTATCAGCCAAAGTACAGTGCCTAAGTATGGTTTCTTCTGCACTTGGTCTTACAGACTCCACTCATTTTCATAGTTACCTAGGTCAGCACGTTTCCCTCCACCCTGTTCACTGAGGTTTGTAAATAAACTTGTAATAGGTTAGATTTTTTGGTCACATTCTGTATTTGATCTGGAATCCCCGACCTCCTCAATGAATTTTTTTCTAATTTGCAGACATTAATGTTTATTCTTTGTGCTGTAGAATTCTATGGGTTTTGACAAATGTAGTGTCATGTATCTGCCAGGACAGTATGATATGGAATGGTTTCACTGCTCTAAAAAGAATCCTCTGTGCTTCACTGATTCACCCCTCCCCATCCCCAGCCTTGAGCTCCTGGCAGCTGTTGATCTTTTTACTGTCTCTATGGTTTTGCTTTCCAGAATGTTATGTAACTGGGATCATACAGCATGTAGCCTTTCAAATTGGTTTCTTTTATGTAGTAACATGCATTTAAGATTCATTCATGTCTTTGTGTGGGTTGATAGCTCATTTCTTTTTATTGCTGAATAATATTTCATTGTATGGATGTACCATAGTTTACCATTCACCTATTGAAAGACATCTTGGTTGCTTTCAGTTTGGGGCTATTATGCATAAAGCAGCTATAAACACTCATGTGCAAGTTTTTGAATGGACACAAATTTTCAGGTCAGCTGGTGAATACCTAGGAGGACAGTTGCTGGCTCCTGTGGTAAGAGTATAGTTAGCTTTGTTAGAAACTGCCAAATTGTCTTCCAATGTAGCTATGTGGTTTTGCATTTCCAGAAGCAATAAATGAGAGTTTCTATTTCTCTGCATCTTCATCAGCAGTTGATATTGCCAATTTTTTTTGATTTTAGCCATTTTAATAGTTTTGTAGTGATATCTCATTTAATTCTCAGTTCCTTAATTACAAATGATCTTGAACATCTTTTCATATACTTATTTTCTATCTGTATATTTTCATTAGTGAACTGTTATTCAGATTTTATCTTTCATTTAAAGTGTCAGAGGTTTATTTCTTGCTCATGTTAAAGGTATGTTTGGGTATGGCTGAAGGCTCTACTTCAAATCATCAGTGTTCTTACTTCTTAAACTAGGCAGATGGAGCAAACGTTATCTAGAACTTGGTCAGCTGCTGTGCCAGAAGGAAAAGAGAATAGATTGTAATTCTACTGGCTCTTGAAGCTTTTCCTTAAGAATGACACATGATACTTACACTTACATTTCATTGATCTAACCACGTCAAATAACCAAGTATGAGTCATTGGTGTGGGGAAATGCAATTCCACCCTGGATCCAAAAGAAGAAAGAGAATCAAAACTTGTGAACAAGCCTAGGGGGTACTAGATATAGAATACGGATATAGATATAGAGGTAGATATAAATGTATTTTTTTATTGTGGTAAAATATACATAGTGTCTTTTGCCCATTTTTAAATTAGACCTTTTTTTTTTCACATTGCTGATTCTTGAGTTCTTTGTATATTTTGGATACAAGACCTTTGTCAGATAAGTGTTTTGCAAATAGTTTTTTCCCAGTCTGTGGCTTATCTTTTCATTTACTTAACAGTGTCTTTCACACAGAAATTTTTAATTTTAATAAAGTCTAATTATCAAATTATTTTCATGGATTGTGCTTTTGATGTTGTATATAAAAACTTATCACCAAACCTGAAGTCTTCTGTATTTTCTTCCAGAGGTTGTGCAGTTTTACATCTTACATCTTGGCCTATGATCCACGTTGACTTAATTTTTCTGAAAGGTTTAAGTCTATGACTACATTCGCTTTTCTTTTTTTTTTTGTATATGATGTCCAGGAGTTCCAGCATCATTCATTACAAAGACTGTCCTTTGAGTTGTCTTTGCTCCTTTGTCAAAGATCAGTTGACTGTATTTGTGTAGTCTATTTCTGGGCTTTCTGTTCTGTTTCATTGATCTGTGTGTTTATTCTTTCACCAGTACCATGCTGTGTTGATCACTGCATCTTTATAGTAAGTTTTGAAGTCAGGCAGTGTTAGTCCTTCAACTTTGTTCTTCTACTTTGGTGTCATGTTGGCTATTCCAGGTCTTTGGCTTTTCCATGTAATCTTCAGAATCAGTTTATTGATATCTATAAAACAGCTCGCTGGGGTTTTGATTGTGATTATGTTAAATCTATAGATCAAGTTGGGAATAAGTGACATCTTAACAATATTAAGTCTGCCAACCCATGAACATGGAATCCCTCTCCATTTATTTGGATCTTCTTTGATGTCTTTCATCAGAGTTTTGTAGTTTCAGTTACTGAATGTTTACTGTGTCCTAGGTACCATGTAGACACTGGAGTTGCAAAGAGGCAACTGACAGGACACTGCCCTTAAGAAGCTAACAGTTTCCTAAGTGGAGACAGATGGTGGTAATGGGGTATAAGTGTCATAGTCTTGTTGGAACAAAAGGATGGAATAGATAATTCCAGAGGGAGAGTAAGGGACCCCATCACAGAGGCGACATAAGTATTTTCCAAGTGACAAAGTCTAGGGAGAGCATTCTGGGCAGGAACAGTGTTTGATCATTTATGAGTAGTTCACTTTTGGAACTTGGAGGGCAATGGCTTGCCAATGAGGGATAAAGCTGGAGGGGATGCAGATCCTGGTGAGTTGTGAGTTCCAAGCTGAGTGCTTTGAAGTCTAATCTTAAAACAGGGTGGAGGGGACAGATTGTTGGAGCTAGAGAACAGTATGCTCAAATTTTCATTAAGAAAGAATCCTCTGGTAGTAGTGTAGCAGGGTAGAGAGAGGCTGTTGTGATAGGCTAGGTAAGAACTGGGAAATATGAAGGTAGTGAATGTGGGGATAGAAAAGATGTATTTGAGAAATAGTTAGGAGATAGGATTGATAGATTGATAAGATTTAGTGACATTAATTGGATATAAGATAAGTGACTCAGGGGTTTCGGAGAGAGTGGTTGTGACATTGACCAGGATCAGGAATACAGGAAGAACAGATTAGCAGAGGTTGTGGACAAGCTTCATTTTGGACTGATATTTGACAAAGTTTGAAGCGCTTGTGGGTTATCTGGGTGGGGATGTCCATTTGGCTTTTGGAGGTCACTGTCCACGCTGTCTAAAATACCATTCTTCACCCTATCCCCTTTCTTTTCTTTTGTTTGCTTAATATAGCTCATCACTATCTGACATCATCTATTTATTAGGTTTTGCCTCCCCTCCACCAGAATGCTAAGTCAATGTGAGCAGAGACATTGTCTATTTTGCCCACTGTGTAGAACAATGTGTAACTCATATAAGCACTCAATAAACATTTATTGAATGAAGGAATGACTATATAAGTCTAGATAGAGCACAGGGAAGAGACTGGACTTCAGATACAGGTTTTGGAGGTGTCCCTATATATATGACACTTAAAGTCATGCAGGCATGGAGCCCTAGGGGTAGCATGTAGAATAAAAGACAGAAAGAAGGAGCTCAGAATCCTGGGAAACATCAACATTTAAGGGATGAGTGGAGGAAAAGAAACCAGAAAAAGAAAATGAGAATGAGTGGTCAGAGATGTTTGAGAGACAGTGCCCTATGGAAGCCAGGAGAGGAAAATTTCAAGAAGGGGGGTGTTAAGGTTTGAATTGTGCCTCCCTCCTCCCCCCCATCCATATATTTAAGTTCTAACCCCCAATATTTCAGAATGTGACCTTATTTGGAGATGGAGTCCTTACAGAATCAAGTTGAAGTGAGGTCATTAGGGCGGGCCCTAGTCCAATGTCAGTGGTGTCCTTATGAAAAAGGGACATTTGGACACAGTCACATACACAGAGAGAGCGCCACGTGAACATGAAGACAGCCATCTGAGACAAGGAGAGAGGCTCAGACTGGATCCTTCCTCCAGAATCCTCAAAAGTAAACAACCCTGCCCACACCTTGATTTCAGATTTCCAGCCTCCAGAGCTGTGAGACAATAAATTTCAGTTGTTTCAGCTCCCCAGTTTGTAGGACTTTGTCAGGCAGCTTTAGCAAATGAACACAGAAGGAATGATCCGTTATCTTGGTTGTTAACGATTGTTCAGATAAGATAAGAGATGAAAACATGCCCATTGACTTAGCGATTAAGAGGTCAACACTCCTCTGGTAAGAAACATTTCAGAAATCATATTGTGGTGGATTGAGGAGTGGCCAGTAGGTGGCCAAGTGGAGACTAATCATAGGTTTTACTTTAAACTTGGTGGTACCTGGAAGGAAGGCAGTTTGTTGAGGCTCTCATCACTTCAGACTTCCTGCTGAATTGTACTCGATTCTCTTGCTACTTCTATCCACTTTGCGTTTAAAAAGAGTCATATCAGTATTTCGAATTATTTTCAGTATATTATTTCTCTATTCAAAAATTTTTAGCGGTCCTGTTATGATTTTGTTAAACTAACACTTGTTAAGTGGAGCACCGGGTGCCAGATGGTGAGTCTCGGTTCGACAACAGACCACAAGAGAAACTGAACTGGAGGAGTCTATTACTCACAGTTCCTGGAGGAAGTATGTGACACACCTCTTGGGGGCCACATGGGGGGTCAAGGCAGGGTGCAGGCAGAGAGGTAGGACCTGGGGCACATGCCTTTGTTAAGGTCAGTGCGGAGAGTGCTCTGGGGTTCCCAGGCTAAGACCTGATTAGTCGGTTCAAACCCAAAGAGCCAGGTTTTGTAAGCTCTGTGGGGGTCTCATCTAAGTGCTGCAGTAGGGGACAATCCTGGGAGTGAGGGGAGGCTGTTGATCACAGGGCTGTTGGGGAAGTCCCAGCAGAAAGTTAAATCTGCTGTGATTCCACGGCTGTTGTCTAGGGCGTGTGCTTGCGTGAGGGGCTGGTGTCAGTTTAGGCTCCCTGCAGGCCACCTGGCCAAACGAAATGGATGCTGAGGCTGCATCACCATGGAGCCCTTAGCTAAACTCTCAACCGGTTCCTTAATTGCCTATAGGAGAAAAGCCTCAGTTAACTCTCAAGACTGCACATTCTGGGCCGTCGGACATCGATTCAGATTTGCCTGTCACCACGGTGGGCCACCCTTGAGTATCCAGCCTCTTTTCCCCCTTTGTTGTGTCATCTAGCTCTACGTTACTCATCCCTCAAGATAAAATTTGAGCTCTAGTTCTGTTAGGACTTTGCCAACTCTTCAAATCACTGTTTAAAGCTAAATTCTGTTATTAAAATATCAATTGAAAGCTAACAATTTATTTTTATTTAAAAGTATATATTTAAAGATGTCTCTTCAGAGAAAAATAATGGAAAATTAGGAATATTTTTAAATAATGCTTGTCTACCAGACAATCCTGCCTTTATCTAAAAACCCCATGTAGTACATTGGTTAACTGATGTGGCAGGACAAATATAGCTTTGTGCAACCCTGGGAGGGACTCCAGATGGGGTTGAGTTTCAGTGTATTAATAATTTATATGCCTCCTTTCCCTTAACTCAATTCTCAGCCAAGTGAGAGATAAATGAGGAGTCACTGCAGAGAAATACTAGGTTGAGGACATAGCTTAGGTGCACGGTAATAGTAATGAACCCAAAGAATTTGGTAGGCTCACCACTCTGCCAAAGACCCCGGGGTACCTTCATGCTCACTTCCCCTATCCGACAGGGAACCTTTATTGCTAAGTTTGCTTTATTGCTGAAAACAGATCAGAACATATGCGTTCTCAACAGGCAGATTCCTGGAAGAGGAAAGAAGCAGAGACTGACCCATCTATGCTCAGTTCTTGCTCCTAAATATGAGGGGAGAAGTCAGTAAGGGGCAGAGAAAGGCCAGTACTTTTGCTCTGTTGAAAGGTGCCTCCACATTGACAGACACATTAGAAGTTTGACTCTAAGATTTGGGGAGGAACAAAAGGAAGGATTCTCGCCAGAGAAGTTTCCTAGGAACTCATTGTCTGGTTTGAAAAAGACTGGAGTTAACAACACAAGGCACAACTAGAGCTATGGCCATATCTGTGAGGCATCGTGTGAAATCAGAGCGTCCACATCTGATCTCGTATTCCTTATTGCCTCAAAATAAAGAAACTTCTCCCGCCAATACCAACATGAAATATGAAAATAAAAATACCCCTGTGAGAAAATCTAAGCATGAGTCAGAATTAGGATTTAGGGTAGTTTGTGGGGCACAGTTCTGTGAAGCATGAATTTGGTGAACGAAGTTAGAAGATCAGATCCCCGTTGACCTCTTCTGAGTTTTATAAACCAAGGCCACTGCTCTAAATGTTGTAGATCCCATGTGGTTCTGTTCTACTCTCCTTTTATGACCGCACATTTGATTTAAAAGTTTAAGCTAAACTTTGATACGTGATGCACAGTCATGGACTGATCCCAGCTGGATCCAGAGTATAGTCTATCACTTTACATTTGAAAGAAAAAAAAGCGCAGACCTTTCCTTACCTCAAATTATACATCTGTTAGTTTATTAGGCATTTTGTCTAAAATTTTTCTAGTGTCCTTCTTCATAAACTTGGAGTTTGGGCTTTTCTGAAAGATCAGAGCGTGAATTGTCCTTATTATCATACTGTGGGTAAATCTTTTCAGAACATACATTTGCTTGAGGTTTTATTGATCCTTAGACCCAGATCTTTAATTCCTTGGATAGGAATCAGTTACACCACTCAGGGGTAATCATGCTTAGAATGTTGACGTAGATCCTTCCAATTATAAGACATCTTCAATTTAGCTTGAAGTGTTACTTGCAAAGATATATTGATTAAAGTTATAGATTTTACGATACTTTATCAAGAGTTGTTTTATTTTTTCCCCCCAAGGGGAGATGGCTGAGGAGGAAGCTTGGCAGTGGTTTCTTAGAATCTTCTACAGGCTAAAACAACCAAAGCTGTGCTCTACATCCTGTCATTTACGGACCTTAGTAATCAGCTTATGTGTTGGAATAGAGACATGCAAAATTATTTATCTGGGAAAATCTTACCTTTGCACAATGCTTCTACTTCTGGAGTAGAGTTCTATTGAGACAGTCCTTCTCAACTTTTATAAGAATATGTCAACGTTTCCCTCAGTTCATCTGACTGTTAAAGAAGCAAGAGAGAAAATTTGTACTCAAACTCACTCCTATTTTGATAAAACATCAAAATTCAGTCGAAAATATTATTTTGTTTTATTGAGATCACATTGGTTTATAACCTTATATAAATTTCAGACGTATGTCATTATATTTCAGCTTCTGTATAGACTGCGTCGTCTTCACCGCTAAAAGTCTGGTTTCCATCCATCACCATACATATGTGCCCCGATACCCTTTGAGAGATAATCTGAAGAATATAGTCCATTTAATTTGTGTAGATATTCTAAAATTTAACTTTAGATTAAATCAGATATCAATTTGCTGTATACTTGGACACTATTATTTTGGCTTTCTGTAGAATTTTTAAGAATTGACTATTTAATTTAGCAAGGTGACCTCAATAAGCACAGGTTTAGTGGAGTAGTGGGGATGAAAGCCCAGTTAGAATGGGCTCAAGGGAGAAATTGTAGATGAGCTGGACAATTTTTTGTTTTATTTTTGTTTTTGTCTTTTATTCTCTGATAAAAGAAACTGTGCCAGTTTCTAGCACAGATCTTGGACTTAACGAAAGCTCTATAATATTGGTTGAATGAATAAATGACTCTCTCTAGGCACACATGCATAAGGATTTATCTAAAAGGGATACCTAACGGTGGAATTGCTAGGTCTGATGGCACACCCATTTAAAATCTGATAGTTTCTGCTAAATTCTCCTCTAAAATGGTTAGTATAGACAACTCTTTAAAGAAGTTTTGCAATAAATAGAAGAAGGAAAGATCTGGAAAGAGAAATGGAGTCAATAGATTCTCTCTCTTTTTTTTTTTATTTTTGAGGAAACAATGACATGGTTCTCTGCAGATGTAAAGAATTCAGTAGAGAAGGAAACACTGATGATGTAAGAAAGAGAACCTAGGCCTTCTAGTGCAATGCTTCATGAAGTTGAATAAAGATGGGACCTAGTGTATTGGCCTCAGCTAGGAGCCTACCCATGACAAGAGAGAAGGTAGAGTATAGGGGCATGAATCCCTTATGATGGTATCTTATTTCAGTGTATGGGAACTTCGTAGTTTATTTAACAAGTTTAAGGACTGGCATAGGCTTTTTAACTTTTAGGAGCTAAGCAGTGAAAATCCTTTCATCCTTGTATGTTATGTGAATCTTTGTGTAGGATCTACAGGATAAACCTCTAGAAATTATATTGCTGGGTCAAAAGAAAAGCAAACTTAAAATTGTAATATATGTTGCCAAATTCCCATTCAAAAGACTCTTCCAATCCACACTGCTGACAGGAGCGGTGGGAGGGCCCTTCCCCCATCCGCTCATCAACAGTGGATTTTACCAATCTCCTTAATTTTGGTTGATTTGACAGGTGAAAAATGGTATCTTTTTATTGTGATTTTGTGTATTTGGGGGCATTCTTTCTCTCTTTTTTTCAATTTCTGGTTGATTTTTAAAAACATCTTTATTGAGACATGTTTCACATACCACAAAATTCATCCATTTAAAGTATACAATGAAATAATTTTCAAGATTCGTCTAGGTTGTAGCATGTATCAGAACTTTATTCCTTTTCAATAATATTCCATTTATGGATATACCATATTTTTTAATCTGTTCGTCATTTGGGTTGTTTCCATTTTTAGACTATTATGAATAATGCTGCTAGGAATATTTGTGTACAATTTTTTGCTTGGGCATATTGTTTTATTCCTCTTGGATATATACCTAGGAATAAAATTGCTGGGTCATATAATAACTCTATGTCTAATATTTTGAAGAACTGCCAAACTGTTTCCGAAAGCAGCTGCTCCATTTTACATTCCCACCAGCAACGTATGAAGGTTCCAATTTCTCCATAGCCTTGCCAACAGTTGTTACTGTCTGTCTTTTTTATTTTTCCTATCCTAGTGGGTGTGAAGTAGTATCTTAACATGGTTTTAATTTGCATTTTACTAATGGCTAGTAATATCAAGCATCTTTTCATGTACTTATTGGATATCTGTATATCTTTCTAGAAATGTCTATTCAAATCTTTTGCCTATTTTTCGCTAGGGTTATTTGTCTTTTTATTATTATTATTATTTTGTTTAAAGATTGGTACCTGAGCTAACAACTGTTGCCAATCTTTTTTTTTCTTTTTCTGCTTTATCTCCCCTAATCCCCCTGGTACATAGTTGTATATCTTAGTTGCAGGTTCTTCTAGTTGTGGCATGTGGGACGCCGCCTCAACGTGGCATGTCCGAGCCCAAGATCCGAACCAGCGAAACCCTGGGCCACTGCAGCAGAGCATGCGAACTTAACCACTGGGCCATGGGGCTGGTGCCTCTTTTTATTGTTGAGTTGTAAGAGTTCTTT
>NC_060269.1:5519203-5549780 GCF_021613505.1 Equus quagga | reverse complement strand
CCATGGGGCTGGTGCCTCTTTTTATTGTTGAGTTGTAAGAGTTCTTTATAAATTCTGCACACCAGTCCCTAATCAGATATACAATTTGCAAATATTTCCTTCCATTCTGTGCGTTGTCTTTTCATTTTCTTGATAGTATCATTTGCAGCACAAAATTTTTTAATTTTGACGTAGTCTAATTTATCTATTTTTTCTTTTGTTCTTCGTGCTTTTGGTGTCATATCTAAGAAATCATTGCCTAATCCAAGGTCACAAAGATTTACTCGTATGTTTTCTTCTAGGAGTTTATGTTTTCTTCTAGGAGTTTTATAGTTTTAGCTCTTAAGTCTGTGATTCATTTTGTGTTAATTTTTTTATATGGTACAAGAAAGGGATCCAACTTCAATTTTTTGCATGTAGATTTCCAGTTATCCTGGCATCATTTGTTGAAAAGACTATTTTTCCCTGTTGAGTTGTCTTGGCACCCTTGTCAAAAATCAAAGGACCATAAATTTAAGAATTTATTTCTGGACTCAATTCTATTCCATTTATCTATATTTCTATCTTTATGGAAATACCACATTGTACTGATTACTCTAGCTGTGTAGTAAATTTTAAAAATGAGAAATATGAGTTCTACAACTTTGTTCTTATTTTTAAAGATTCTTTTGTCCATTCTGTGTCCCTGGTATTTCCATGTGAATTTTATGATCAGGTTGTCAATTTCTGCAAAGAGGCAAGCTGGGATTTCATAGGGATAGTGTTGACTCTGTAGATCAATTTGGGGAGTATTACCATTTTAACAATATGAAGTCTTCCAATCTATGAACCTGAGATGTCTTTCCATTTCTTTGAAGATTTAATTTTTTTCAACAATGTTTTATAGTTTTAGGCGTACAAGTCTTGGAGTTGTTTTATTAAATTTGTTCATAAGTACTTTATTTTTTTTAGATGGTTTTGGAATAGAATTGATTTTAACTTCATTTTCAGATTTTTCATTGCTAGTGTATAAAACTACAGTTGATTTTTTTATATTGATCTTATATCCTGCAACCTTGCTGAACTTAGTTCTAATTGTGTGTGTGTGTGTGTGTGTGTGTGTGTGTGTCTGTATTCCTTAGGATTTTCTTTACACAAGATCGTATCCTCTGATAATGAATATCATTTTACTTTTTCCTTTCCAGCCTGAGTGCCTTTCATTTCTTTTCCTTATCTAATTGCCCTCACTAGATTTCTGGTACAATGTTAAGGAAATTGGCAAGAGAGAGCGTCCTTGTCCTGTTCCTGATCTCAGGGAGAAAGCCTTCAGTCTTTTACCTATAAGTATGATGATAGCTGTTGGTGTTTCATAGGTGTTCTTTGAGGACAGACACAGATGCCAGGTTGAGGAAGTTCCCTTCAATTCCCAGCTTGTTGAATGTCTTATCATGAAAGGGTGTTGGATTTTGTTAAATGCTTCTTCTGCATACAAGGGGATGATCATTGGGTTTTGTCCTTATTCTGTTAACGTAGTATATTACATTAATTGATTTTTATATGTCAAAATAACCTTGCATTCCTGGATAAATTCCATTTGGCATTTATCATGGTCTTTAATCTTTTTTCTGTGTTGCCGAGTTTGGTTTGCTAGTATTTTGTTGAGGATCTTTGTATCTATATTCAGAAAGGATATTGGCCTGTAGTTTTGGGGTTATTTTTGTTTGTTTGATGTCTTTGCCTGGTTTTGGTAGCAGAAAATAATAATGACCTCGCAGAATGAACTGGAAAGTGTTCCCTCCTCTTCTAATTTTTGCAAGAGTTTGTGAAGGATTGGTGCTAATTTTTCTTTAAATGTTTGGTAGAATTCACTAAGGAAGCCGTCTGGTCCTGGCCTTTTCTTGGTGGGAAGTTTTTTATTACTAAATCAATCTCTTTGCTTGTTATAAGTCTATTCAGATTGTCTATTTCTCCTTGAGTCATTTTGATAGATTATGTTTTTCCAGGAATTTGTTCATTTCATTGAAGTTATCTAGTTTGTTGGCGCGCAGTTGTGCATAGTATTCTCTTATAATCTTTTTTACCTTTGTACGATTGGAGTGATGGCCCCTTTTTCATTCTTGATTTTGATAATTTATCTTCTCACTTTTTTCTTGGTCAGTCTAGCTAAAAGTTTGTTAATTTTTTTTGTTCTTTTCAAAGAACCAATTTTTTGTTCCATTGATTTCTTCAATTATTTTTTGATTCTCTATTTCACTTATTTCTACTCTGTTCCTTACTATTTCCTTTCCTCTAATTGCTCTGGGTTTAGTTTACTCTTCTTTTTCTAGTTTCCCAAGGTGAAGGCTTAGCTTGTGGATTTGAAAGCTTTCTTCTTTTTTTTTTTTAAGATTTTATTTTTTCCTCTTTCTCCCCTAAGCCCCGGTACATAGTTGTATATTCTTCGTTGTGGGTCCTTCTAGTTGTGGCATGTGGGACGCTGCCTCAGCGTGGTCTGATGAGCAGTGCCATGTCCGCGCCCAGGATTCGAACCAACGAAACACTGGGCCGCCTGCAGCGGAGCGCGCGAACTTAACCACTCAGCCACGGGGCCAGCCCAAAAGCTTTCTTCTTTTTAATGTAGACGTTCACAGTTATGAAGTTTCCCTCCAAAAACTGCTTTTGCTGCATCTTTTAAGTTTGGTGTGCTGTGTTTTTGCTTTCATTCACCTCAAAGTATTTTCTAATTTCTCTTTTACTTTCTCCTTTCATCCATTGGTTATGTAGGACTGTGTTGTTTAATTTCTGCATTCTTATGAATTCCCCAAATTTACTTTGTTTTTGATTTCTAATATAATTCCATTGTGGTTGGAGAACACACTTTGTCTGATTTCAATTCCTTTACATTTATTGAAGCTTGTTTTCTGGCCTAACATATGGCCAATCCTGAACAATGTTGCCTGTGCCCTTGAGAAGAATTACACTGTATTAAACTGTTGTTGGGTGCAGTGTCCTATGTATGTCTGTTAGGGGCATTCACTTTTAATAATTATCATTTTTGAAGCAAGAAAGGAAGTATTAGACTGAGAAAAATAAAGACAGCAACTTTTTGGTTGGGAGGAAAACTGACTATGTAAGTTACATGTATAGAAAACAAGAAAAGACTTATGAGTATTCTCTAAAATTGCCCTCATCCCCACCTCTGGGCCATACCCTTCCTTAAATTATAAGATCATATGCTTTTAATTAGACAAGCCTGTATCATTACAGAAAACAATGAGGATTCAAAGATACAGAATGAGGCTTTGCAATGGACAATCTTTTTTTTTTTCTCATAAAGTAACATACTCTAAAGATTATTTTAAAAATTAAATTGATACCTTCATAAAAGTTAAAATTCTCTCTAGGCATTTTAAAATACATAATGGAATATGACACATGGTTAAATTCACAGATAATATCTTTTAGGCTATGTGCTTGATCCTGCTTCATCAAAGAGATTTTTTTCTTCATGTCGTTTAGCTTCTCCCCTCAGTATCTATTCCCAATTTATTTGGGGGGAGGTGGAGATAGGGGAGTTCTTTTACTGTTTTTCACTTGGCCCTGGAAGTTCGATGTTTGATTTTCCTTGTTTTGATGATCATGAATATGACATTGGTCTCATTTACTAGGGCTATTATTTCATTTTTCCATCTCTTAGTTTTCCAATGGAGAAAAAAACATTGCCTATCTTTTTCTCCTGCAGGAATGTTGGAAAACAGAAGATTCCTTCCAGTCTCATGCTGCTATGTGATCACATTTACGACAATTGTCTTGTCTTCCCTTCTTTTTCAACTAAAATGCTCCATCCCTCTGTCCTTCCCTCCCTTAATTCTTCTTTCCTTTTTCCCTTTCTTCTTTAATTTTTTCCTTCTTTTCTTCCATCCAGTAACAATTGTTCACTCTTTCTATTAGCCTTAAAAATTTATTTTCCATAACATTCTCCCCTAGTTGTATAGTTTTTGAGGGGGAGAATGTGAAGGAACATTGTATTGGGGTTCTTTTCATTGAAAGTGAGAGAAATTCGATTTAACCTCGTTTAAATGTAGAGAAGATTTATAGGCTCTTGTATTTCAATGAGCCTATCAAGGGGATGCCTGAGGATAGGCAGCTAGATTCAGGGGTTTAAATAATGTTGTCAGTACTCTGTATCCATACTCTTTTAGCTCTGCTTATTTATGCTTGGTTTCTTTCCATAGGAAGAAAACAGCCCCAGGAGTCTGCTAGCATAGCAACCCCGACAGAAAGAGGACTTCTCCTCTCTAACATCTATATATGGTAGCCTCAGAATACATAGTAATTTGTTCTGCTTGGGTCAAGTGGTCACTCCTGAGCTTACCACTGTGATTGCGGGGATGGGGGACTACGGTGGGAGGCTGGGAGGTGGGGGAAGGAGGCACTGTGATTTTTAGTTCTATCAAGATCCCATGACTTTCTGATGATGAAAAACGCAACTTAAGAACCAGCTTCATCTTTGAATGAAAACATAAGGATCTTTTGGAATTGACAATGGAAATTCTTGAAACTGGAAGAAGAAACAGTTTTGAGGAGACAAACTTCTGCACCTTGGCAGAAGGAAAATTGTCACTGTCCATTCAGAGGACATGAGTCTTCCTCATGAGCCAGTACTGCCCTGTGAGTTCGCTGAGTGTGGCTCCAAAGGCGGAAGGCAGCTTTTTTTAATAATAGCTTTATTGAGATATAATTCATATGCCACAAAATTCACTCTTTTAAGGTATTACAATTTAGTTGGTTTCAGAATATTCACGGAGCTGTGCAACCATCATGATGACCTAATATTGGAACATTTTCATCACCTCAAAGGAAAAGCATTAGCTGTCACTTCCCATATCCTCTTCCCGAGCCTCTGGCAACCACTTACCTACTTTCTGTCTCTATAGATTTGCCTGTTCAGGACATTTCATATAAATAATTATACAATGTGTGGCCTTTTGTGACCAGCTTCTTTAACTTAGCATAATGTTTTCAAGGTTTGTCCATGTTAAAGTAGTATCATCACTTCATTCCTTTTTATGGTCGAATAGTATTCCATTGTATGGGTACACCACCTTTTGCTTATCCATTCATGGGGTGATGGACATTTGGGTTATTTCCACTATTTGGTTATTATGAATAATGATTCTATGAACATACACGAATGAGTTTTTGTGTGGACATATATTTTCAGTTCTCTTGGATATATTCTTAGGAGTGGAATTACTGGATCATTTGGTAACTTGATGTTTAACATCTGAGGGGCAAGGGAAATGAACTTTGATGGTTTATCAGTGGTGCATTCCAATGTGCCTACTTATCCCAACACAAAAGGGAAACACACTACTCCAGCTCTTTTTCCTTTGCCACAGGGAATAATGTGTTCCAAATACTGCCTATCATAATTTCTCCCATATCCTAAAAATTGTCAGAGCCAGAGTGCACTCTCTGAGGGTCAATCGAGTCCATGAGTCCGTTCTAAGCAAAGGACCCAGCCTGCAGCTTTTTATATGCTAAGGACAATGGGCGGGAAAGGAGCAGTGGGTAAAACGAAAATATAAACCAAAACAAAATCTGTAGTTCCATTTTCTATCATTCAGCGGTCAGTTCAGGAAATTCTCTGGATATTCGAAGCAGAAAAGGATTTAATTCAGGGAATTAGGCACTTACACATCATTAAAAGGGCTGGAGAAATAGAAGTGAGAGGGTCAGTGCTAGCTTTCTGGTTTCAAGGTTGCATATCACTGCCTTTCTGAACCAGAGCTCAGAAATGGCTGTCATCCAGAAGTCAGGAAACTTCTAATGTCACCTCAGAGCTTTCCTGCCCCATAGAGATGGTAAATACACAAAGACATGGAACTCAGAGGCTGCCAGCTCACGTCTGCCCCAGAAACTGCTTTCCCCAGCATTGTCCTGGAAAGGAAGAGTTCTCTTATAATCTTTCTCTCTTTTCCTTCCAAATCTCATACAAGTGCATATGATTGCTAGAACCTAAATCATGTGGAAACCTGGGAAGTGCAGTTGTTAGCATCCCAGCCTGGCCATACAGGAGAACAGGGACATGGGAGGTGATAGAAATGGTGGCTCAGTAACAGTAGACAATATCTAGCACCTCGTTAAATTAGATGATCTAAACTGCTGTGAGGTCATAAACATTTTATTTGTGTATGTAACAAATATGAATGTTTAAGAGATTTATAGTGGAACATCCAGTCAAAGTGCTGTCAGTTGCTGAAGTTAGTCAATGCCTCCTCACATGCTCCTTGCCCCTTTGGTCTCATCCTACTCCATTACCTCTCTGACTCAATTTTTCTTCAAATTCTTTTCTTAATCCACTCCTGAATCTAGGACAACTAGTACCTAAAACAAGGCCTGTCATATAACAGATGTTTTGTAAATATTAGTTATTTGAATGAATGAATGAAGCAAGGAAAGAAGGAAGGATGGAAGACCTTATCCAGTATTCTCCTTATTATCATTCCTTTCCCAAGCTTCTTTTCACTCTCAAAGGTTCTTCAGTTTCTATAACCTCAGGCAGGATTGCTTTAAGTCAGCAGCATCCTCCTCAATTATCAGTAGGGTGGCTGAAGAATGCCTATAGCATCTATTCACAAGTTTAAGTGATTCTCAGGTTAGGCAGTGATTCTGAACTGGGGCAATTTGGCCTCCCAGAGGACATTTAGCAATGTCTGGAGACATTTTTGGTCGGGGAAGGTGCTACTGGCAACTAGAGGATAGAGGCCAGGGATGCTGCTCAAGATTCTAGCATGTGCAGAGTCGCCCTCCACAACCAAGTATTAACAGGCCCCCGAAGCCAACAGTGCTGAGGTTGAGAAACCCTGGGGTAGAGTATAGAAGAAGAGAGAAAAAGGGAAAGAAATTGAATGCAAAAGGAGGGAAGGAGTAAAGATGAGGCCAAGCAGAGGCTGGCAAACTTTTTCTGTAAAGGACCCAGATGGTAATAATTTTAGGCTTTGTGGGCTATAAGATCTCTCTTGCAAACACTCAGTACTGCTCTTGTAGCAGAAGAGCAGCCATAATCAATACTCAAATGAATGTGTGCGGCTGTGTTCCAATAAAACTTTATTTAAGGACATTGACATTTCAATTTCATATAATTTTCACATGCCATAAACTATTATTCTTCTTTTGATTTTTTTCAACCATTTAAAAATGTAAAAACTATTTTTAGCTTGCCAGTCTTACAAAAATAGGCAGGCAGAAAAGTTTTTTAACCCTTGATAGAAGGAGGAGGAGGAGAAAGAACTAGAAATAAATAACTAGAGTAGAGCTCCATGTTAGCTTGGTGCTTATGTTAGGTTAGGCTAGATGATGCTGAGGAAGCAGACAACCTCAAAATATCAGTGATCTACAATCACAAGGAGTATCTCTCACTCACAATGTAGGTACACTATGTGCTGGCTAAGTTCTGTTCCGTATTGTTTTCATTCTGGAATTCAGGCTAATAGAGCAGCCTCTATCTGGAAAAGTGCTGGATCCAGTGACAGAAGGAAAATGGAGAGCATGGCAAACCACGTGCTGGCTCTGGACATTTCCGCCTGAAATCAACCTACCTCACTTTCACTCATATTTCACTAGGCAAAGCAAGTCATATACCCATGCTAGACTTCAATGGGGTGAAATAATGGAATTCTCCCCCAGGGAGGGGCAGTGACTATTTCTGAACAATAACGTAATCTGACATTGCTCATCCTTAGTGCCTTCTGTTGCTTAGGTTTAGTCACTCCTGAATCTGTTTCTTATATTCTCCAAACTAGTATCTTAAGTGGGGATTGGGAGATATCATTATAGTAACAACAACAGCAGCTAATGTTATTAATTTTTATTTCCCATACATGCATTTTTGCATTTAATCCTTACAAGAACACATTGAGGTAATAATTATTTTTTATTGTTATTATTTTTGCTATGGAAGATTTGCCCTGAGCTAACATTCCCTGCCAATCTTCCTCTTTTTGTATGTGAGCCACCACCGCATGGCCACTGACAGACAAGTGGTGTAGGTCCACACCTGGGAACCAAACCCAGGCACTTGAAGCAGAGCCTGCCAAACTTAACCACTAGGTCACTGGGGCTGGCCTGAGCTAGTAATTATTTTTTATCTCCACTTTATAGATGAGGAAACTGAACAATAGAGAGATTAAGGGCACTCAACTATCAAGCTGTTGAAATTCAAACCCAGGTCACTTGCATTTTAAAGCATGTGTTTCTACTCTAACATAGTGGTTACCAACATAAATTCTGGTGATAAACTGCCAGGGTTCAAGTCCTGGCTGGTGCTGGATAAACTATTATGGCCTTGGGCAAGTTCTGTAACTTCTCTGTCTCAGTTTCTCCATCTGTAAACTAGGGATAACAACAACAACTACTTTATGGGGCTTTTGTAGAGTTTAAATATAGAAATTAACATATGCAAGGTGCTGGTGTTTAAAACAGTGCTTGTTAAAAAAAAAAAGTTTGCCATTATTATTCTTATTCTTATTCTTAGGCAATGTTTTAGAAAGTTCCATGGGTAATTCTACTCGCCATCCTTCTGTACCCTCCTTATTCCCGAGCCCCTTTGAGAATTACTGTTCTAGATTTTTGTTCCCACTTTGCATTTATCTGTTTTGGGGCTAACTTCACGAACATGGAGGGTAAACGGCAGGAATACCACTATTTTAACCCAGCTCTGTCTCACTGCTTCTCAGACCGCCCTCTGCCATCAGTTTTACGTTCATGGTTTATTGTTTAAACTCCTAGTTTAAATTGATGTGGGTGCATAGCAATGATCTGGAATCCAGGATGCCTAGAGGGAAGCAGTGAAGCCGGCCCTGCTTTGTCCTACATGACCTTGCTGATCACTTCTTCCAGCTAATTCTTTATAGTTGATGCTTTTTCTGTGGTTTAATTTTGGAAACAACATACTGTTTTTTTCCCCTGTGAAAATTGTGACAAAACCAAACAAGCACAGTAGTAAACTCTTCTTGGTATAGACCTATATATTGGTCATCAGCCTTTTAAAAGTCAGATACTGTTGGAGAAGGGCCTGATGGGCTAGTGGAGTTAAATGACAAAGCGTGCACAGCTCCTTTTCATGTGCGGTAAAGAGAACTAAGCAATTCATTCTCAGTTTTAGTGCTTAAAATGGAATGAAACAGAAAGACATGGAATGAAACAGAATGACTTGTAGGCATGTTGAATCTGTTTTGTTTACCATCCCCCTCAAACATATTTTTCTTTTAAAAACTTACTTATTACAGAAAGCAGAAGGATAAACCATCTCACTTCCTTATCTGTCCACTTGAAACAATACAGAGACTTCAAGGACTGTTTTTCTTTTTGTTTTTTTTTTTTTGAGGAAGACTAACCCTGAGCTAACATCCATGCCCATCTTCCTCCACTTTATATGTGGGACGCCTACCACAGCATGGCTTGCCAAGCAGTGCCATGTCCACACCCAGGATCCGAACCAGGGAATCCCAGGCCGCCGAAGTGGAACATGCGCACTTAACCGCTGCGCCACCAGGCCAGCCCCATAAAGGGCTGGCTTTGATTGTGGTCAGCTTGAAGTTAGGGTGGTAATCCCCGTGAGGATGGTGGGTTTTTCCTAGTGATTTATGGTGTTACTATGTTTTTTCTTCTGAAGAAATTTAGAATAATATTTTTCAAGTTTTGGTCTGGAAATTTTTTCTTTTTTATTACTATTTTTTTCCCAGCTTCTATTTGAATGTGCCAGTTCCGCTGTGTGGATTGAGAAGCGCTAATTGAGAGACAGCAATAGGAGAGCGTATAAAGGTTTGACAGTACTTGGTTAGGGCACATTATTGTGTAAATAAAGTCAAAGCTAAGATTTCAGTTGTTCCCAAGTGCTTCCATTATCAGCACACTGATTTCAAATTATCTTATTCTTCTGAAGTTTCCAAATATAGATTTTTCTAGATAATCTAGCAGATTGGAATAGAGTAATTTACCATCTTTTATGCCTATTGGACTTATATTGTGGATCTGCTAGGCATCAAGAGCCATATTAAACATTTTCTTGCCACCAGCTTCGACGAAATTGACGTCTTTAATCAAGTCGCGAATATAAATTTGATCAGTGCTACTTTATACGGATTGGGATCTAAGGGTTTATACATAAAAGTTCTCTATAAGAAGACAGATCCTCAGATATGCAGAGTCATGCTGGAGACATCCATGGGTTTCCTCATTTCACACTTAGATTGCTAGGTGAGGTCAAAGCTAAATTCTAATTCCATTTAGTTTTATGGAATAATCAGCCTTCTCTCTTTCCAGACCAGTTTCCAATTATTTAGCCTTTTTTCTTTAAAATCCATGGAGCAGAGTTAAGCACTATCTTGCCTCTAATTTCATAGCATATTTGAAGGAGCTTTGTAAGGAATGGAACCAGATGAGAGAGTAGCAAGCATGAAGAAGGCTGGGTTCCTGAATGATACCTGTATCATGCTCGGTCATCTGGGGAACACTGCAGTCATTAGTATTCAAGAGTAAAGTGACACTGGGAAACAATATATTTTTTTCAAGTAATCATTCAATTTTATTTTTAAAAGGAGAGGAGAGTTCTCTTGTTGATTTTATAAGAGCAAAGGCAACAGTCAGCCATTTCTTTGGCTAATTCATGCTATCCTTGAGTAAAATTTAAGTCCGGGTTGCTTTGGTAGGATTTAAAGGAGTAAGACATATGTGAATAAACTGATATTAGATCTGTGTAATTCTGAATAATAAAATAAAGATTAAGATGGTAAGATTGGTCCCTCAAGTACTGGTATTTAAACTTTAAAAATCAATCAGGAGAGAAGATTAAGTCCCGTTTCTTTGGTACTAAAAATGTACAGCTAAGACCAAATTGTTCTATTTTCACAGATTTAAGACACAAAGTATGATATTTAAAGACATTAAAATGGCTATTAACTTCTCTTCAGTTTGTAAAGAATCTTCTATGAAGTACACTTAGAAGAAATCCCTGAGTACATTAACTACTCTATGAGTATCTTCCTTCATAAACAAAGAGGAATTGTTTGAAAGCTTTGCAAGACACATGAGTAAACACAATGCTTAGCAACAGCGGTATCTATGCATAACGCTTCCTCCATAGCTGGTAAATTAGGCCACCAACTGCTTAATAGGAGAACAATAGATTCACAAAATTAAAATCCGATGTTTGAACACATTAACCATTCCTAGATAAATCAAGAAACCATTGTTTTATGGCATCTCTATTTTGTTTTAGCCACTCGATGTTGTTTCTGACTGTTTCCAACACTTGCTCCCTCGGTTGTTCTCCTGCTCCAGCTTCTGGATATTTTTTGAAAAAGCTCTCCATCTATAAAAGAGAAGGAAATAAGAAAGTCATTTTAAGCCCAATAATTCTTCAAGAATTTCATTTTCAAACTGAATTTGTTTTCTTCTTCCCTGGACATTCAGTGTCACTGCGCGACACTGAGATACATCTCTCGGGGCATCATTTCGTTTCAGCCCGTCCCTCAGATTGGCGATGATGACCCAGGACTTTTGGATGCCCGGAGCATGTCAAGCCTTGAGGCTCTGACATACTGGGGAAGGAGGGCCACAAACTAGCAGCTGGCATGTCCATATCTGCTTCTGCTCATTTCTCTATTTTCTGTGCATTCCCCAAGCTGTTCCTGGAAAAATCTGGTCTGTGGAATGATGGCTTTGCTTAGCCTTTAACTCCAGGAGTCTGGAGTATTTTAATATACTTTCAGTTCACTTATTATGGACTCATAAAAAGTCTCTGTTACAATTGGTTCTATACTACCCTTTCCCTCCGAAGCCCTCCACCAAACTCAACCATTGTATCATCTGCTATTTACAAAAATAAGAATTAGTTTGTTTCTTAAGACACAGAAGAATGTTAACATTCCAACATCTAATACACATACATTGAAAATTCATACAATCTCTATGTATCTACATTAATGGACATTTTTCCTCCCTGGCAATTGAGATCTTTGAAACCTGAAAGATTTGGGTTTAGTTTTGAAACTCCAAGACTATGAATTCTGAAAGGAATCAAATCTCAACCAGCTTATTCCAGGGTTACATTTACCAGGATAGAGGAGACACTGCGCTGGTAAATGGGGTGGACGCGTGGCACCTTCCAAGCTGCCCAAGGCCTTCCTTTTCTCAGATTTGAAACTTTGTTTCTTGGTTATTTTTATTTTTTTTTCAGTTTATAAAAAAGTAGGTGCATATTTAATTAGATATAAGAATTATTTTTTATCCTTGTCTTCTGTGAGCTGAATAGAGAAAATACCATTTCTACTTTTTTTAAAAAGAAGTTTAACTCTGTTTCTTCCTAGACAAATAGACAAACCAATAGAGAAATTTATCTTCATACCTGCCAGAGCTGTAGCTCCGTGTTGAATGGCTCTGCTATCGTGACGATTCTGCCAAGGTATCTGTCATTGATCGTGTATCTGAAGAGAAGTTGAGGGTAGTATAAGTACCCAGAACTTTACATCTTTTCTCTAGATGCATACATTTTATTTTGTGGGTTTTTTTAAAAAGTAATTTTCAAAGTAAGCAAATAAACACATTTAATTTGAACTAATTCTATCCAGGAGACATTCTTAGTAAATTCTGCACTTCTTCTTGTAAGTTTCACACCCCTTTCCCAGCTGTGGCAGATGCTTGTTGTATTCCCCAAATCTGTCCTCCTTTCTTCCCACACACAGGAGAACCCAGCTAGAGTCCCTCACAGCTGGGTGCAGACGGGGACCCAGTTCCTACGGATGGAACAGGAGCAGAAGTGCTAGGTTCAACTTCCGGCTCCTTCTGTGAATACAGGGAAACTGCTTGCGTAGACTTCCTGTTTTTGTCTCCCTCCCTCCAAATTTCAACCACACAGACGGGATAAGGTCCTAGGCCTCATGGAGCAGAACACCCTCATAAGCTGGAATGCTCCTTTGAGGAGCCTAACCTGAGTGAGAAATTATACTTATGTCCGTTACGTGGCTGCTTTTCTGTGTTTCTGTTACAGCAGAGCGGCTGCATCCCCTCTGTCTTAACTAATACTCTATGCATCTTCCTGCAGGGACAGAAATGTGCATATAGGCTATTTTTTCTGCTTTCAAAAAGCTTTATTAGCTACTTGCATATTTGGGTTATGGTATATATCAGCCTGGCTAAGCAAAGGCACTTGAAGCCAAGTGCAAAGTGGATTTTAGAGATGCTGTTCTATTCCTGTCCCTTTTGCATCTTATCTCTTACAGAGCAAGAATCAGAAATTTCCTTACAGACCAAAGGATTGTGATACAGGTAAAAATCTCATCACAACTAATCATAGTGCAAGAAAACAAACATAAAAAAATTAGGTATAATATGATCTGTTGGAATGTTGGGGAGGAATAAAAGAAAATATGCTGCTATATAAAGAAGTAACAAACGAGCAGGAGGAGAAACTTGACATTTAAAAATTATCACACAACACAAGCAGAAGCCACAAGGATAAAAAGTGATAGTTTGTTGCATACATATTTTTAAAAGTTTTAGACTAAAAAAAGAACTGCCATAAAATTAAAAGTCAAAATGTATTATTTAGTTGTAATAAAGAGCAAATATTTTCACTATAGAAAGAAGCCTGATGAATTGGTAAGATGGAGAAATATGCCAACATGAAATTAACAAAGGAATGAATCAGGAGTTACAGAAGAAATAGAAAGAAAATGTACCAATGGGAAAAAGTTGCAATGTTCTAATAATTAACCATGATCTTCAGTGTGCTAGGTCCAGTGCTCACTATTTCACAGATTACGTTGACTATTCCATGTCCTTTCATCCTTCATGTCTTCAGTCCTTATCCAAAATGTAAGCCTCTGAGGCATCTACTCTCAATTCTCTCCCGGTAATGTGTATACTTCCTTGCCTCTGACTCAGCCTCCTAGATTTCTCCAATTCTCGAACCCGTCCACCTAGCTCTCTGGAACTATCCCTTTATAGGGAATATTACTTCTCATTTGGAAAATTTTTATTTTCCCACATCCTTTGTAACACCAGGTCAGAAGTGGAGTGAGGGTGCTCATGCCCCCCATGGCTGCTTCCAGGCCTTTCTTCCTCCACTCTCTGAAAACCTCTGTTCCTTCCGGTTATTCTCCCTGTTCTCATTTATGATACACTTTGGCGCCTGACTCCTAGTGTTCCTCTCTACTCCAGCTGTGATTTCAAGGGCCACATGGATGACCCATAGAACATCTTAGCTCCTGTAGTTTCTCGACCTCCTCATGTCCAATGACATTTTCTCCATTCTACCTCTGCCGCTAATTCCTGTGGGCATACCTTGTGACCATCCACAAGTACTGTGCCTCTAAAACTATTAATTTATGCCCCCTCCATGACATAATTTACCTTTCAGTTTCCACTATGACCATTCTTTGACTTTATCTGGATTTCTGGCCCATTGATCATCCCCACCCCTACTTTCTCCTGGACCATCAGGTTTCCCTTTTCTTTCACTTATTTCCTTATATAGTTTAGATCCCATGGTCTACCATTTTCAATCACATTTGCAAGCCCTAAACTTCCTTATTTTTAATAATTTGTGTCTGGCATAACTCCGTGACTCTTGGATGAAATTACCTGCCCATTTTCTCTGTGTTTGTACCAAGTGGCCAAGGTCTGTCAGGGGAGGTCACCCAACTTTCCCCGTATTCTTTCACTATAAATTCATGGATATCAATCTTAAGTGGGCCCTCCACGCTGACAATCCTCCACATTCCCCTGACCAACTCATTCTCTTCCTCTTTGAATTGCCTTTTTCAAGTGTTTTCACTCTCTTACCATCTCCAAACACTCTCCCCCTCTTCCCTTCCTCTCCACAAATATGACCTTGCATTGAATTCACAGAGAAAATACACAGTAGCTCCAACACCTTTTAGCTTACAAACACACAAATATACTTATTTTCCTCCTATTACCTGCGCTTTGGTTTCTATTTCTCTTCACTTTATTAAAAACTTTACTTAAAAAAAATCTTTTTTTCTGTCTCACATTAAACTTCTCATTCTTCACTGAATCTTTCTCATTAACTTTTAAATATGCTAAAGATATTTAAAATATCTTGCATATAAAAAAAGAAAGAAATCCTCGCCTTGATCTGACATTTTCCCTCCTAATATCCTTTCTCCCACTTCCCCATTCATAGCCAAACTTTTCAAGAGATTTCTCTACATTTCTTGTCTCCATCTCCTCATGACTGACTCATCTATTGATTTGCTTCAATTTGGGTTCTGCCCCCATCACTCTAGTGGAAAACTTTCTAGTAGTTACCAGTAACTTTTATGTCAATAAATCTAATGGGCATTTTTTAGTCTTTGATTTACTCAAAGCTTAAGTAGCATTTGACAAGGGACTATAACCTCCTTGAAAGAATTTCCATTTTAACATCTCAAAAGAGACTCAGAGGCATCATATATACCAAACTGAACTCACTGCTCTCCTTCTGCAAACTTTATCTTTTCTAGGGATCCAGGCATTATTCTTGTCACCTCACTTTCGTCTCCCATTTCTAATCTACCACCAAGTTCTAATTGTTGTTCTTATCTCTTCATCTTCACTGTCACATCCATAGTCCAATCCACCACTCTCATTTGCTGGGACTACGGCAATAGCTCTCTAACTGCTTTTCTCAAATTCTCTCTGACCCCCATCTAGGTCTATGCTTTACCTTACCACCAGAGCTTTCTTTTCCAAGTAAAATTGATCCTTTCACTTTCTTACTTAAAACCCTTTAGTGACTTATCATTGCTCATAGAACAAAAGCCCAAATCTTAAGTGAACCTGCAAAGCTAGATCCTTATCTTTCTGCTTTTCTGATAGTAGGCATTCAGCCAGGAATGCTTCACTTCTTGTTCACGTAGTTGATGCCTACCCCTCCTTCAGAACTCAGCCATTGCTTCCTTAGGGGAAGCCTTTACTCCCAACTTCTCTTGACTTGGTCAGTGCCCCCGTGACCCTCTTTCATCGTGCTCTGAACCTCTTCTATTAGTGGTTATTACAGTTGTACGTGTACATGTACATGTGTGATTCTTTACTTAATATTGGTCTCCATCACTAGACTTCTAAGCTCCATGAGGACAGAGAACCAGATCTGTTTCTCCTTATTGTTGTATCTTAATGCCAAGCATAGTGCCTACCACACAATAGATGCACCACAGTATTTATTGGATGAAAGACTTATAATTTAAAATGAGACAGTAGTTTTCATCTATTGCATTGACAAGGATCTTAAAAATGGCAACACTAAGTATGGGCAAGGGTTGGAAAAATAGACAAAGTTATTAGTGAAATTTTTTCTGGAGGGAATTTCTGCAACATTCATCAGAAATCTCAAAAGTGAACACATCCTTTAACACAGCAGTATTACTTCTAGCATTATCTGTATCCTATGGAAATGTCAAGGACATTCAAAAAGAACAAAGAGATCCAGTTTCAAAGATGTTCGTCACTACATTATTTTTATAGTGGAAAGTTCAGAACAATTCTATTATCCAACAGATGGAGATTGGCTAAATAAGATGCACCTGTACGCTGAAACATGAATGAGCATGAAAAATAACATTGAAGAAGTACACTGAACGTCATGAAAAGACATCCTCAACACGAGGCGATGTGAAAAAAATCAGGTTATAAAACAAAATGTATAACAAGGTCCCATTTCTATAAATAAATACATAAACAGAAAAATGACTCGGGGAAAAACAGTAATGTGACAACAGGAGTTATTTCTAGGTTGTGGGATTATGAGTCATTTTTTACCTTTATTTTTGCTTATCTGTATTTTGTGCAAAACAGTACATACCCATTTTATAAGGAGAAAATGGGAATTTAAAAAAGGAAATCACACTAAGTTGCTATTGAAAGATATATTTGGGAACTAGCAATGAATAGATTGAATAGAGACTGCAATACCCATATAAATACTAGAAAAATGTAAGAACAAAATATGTTCATCCCAAGAACCAATATTATATCAAGTGCAGCATTTAAGAGGAAATATGATGTATATTTATCTTACTGATTACTTTTAAAATGAAAATAAGGGCTTAATTATATGAAATATTTTGAAAAATAATTATATGAATCATTTTCTTGGACTTAATAGTTTCATAAGAATTATTACGTTATCCAAAAGAAATTATTTTGATGCACACAAACTTTTAATGAAGTGCTTATTAAATTATTTTGTTTATGAAGTAGTGTTTAAATGGTCTCAGTCATGTCCCATTGACTTAATTTTTCATCCGTAGTCATAAATTAAAATCTAACTTTATCACCCCACACTACTGACTTATTGAGTACACTCAGTGTAACAGTTTCATCGAAGGGTTTAGTGGAATAAACAAAAAAGCAAAGAATAATTTCTGAAGCATGTTTGGAACTTTGTGGTTAAGTCTCAAACTGGAAAGAACATTAGTGGTGTAGCCATGAGTTGTCATAAAAATCACATGACAACACCTTTGTAAAAAAGCAGCTTAAGTATTTTAGGATGACAATAAATTATTCAGAAATGGAGGCAGTAAAACCGCTCATTCGGAAATCTGGAACACATTCAAGGGTTTGGAAATATTCGGATAAAGCTTGGCTCATTTCTGTTTAATTTGTCTTATACAGTTTTAATGGGTAAATTCTATTTATTTAAACTAATCATAGTTAATATTGGGTGTTTTTTTGGTGTGTCTGACATGTGGTTATTATGCAATTTTATGTTTGAGGCTATTTGAAATAATACCTCATGAGAAATAGATCATTAGACTATGAAGAAATATTAAAAGACTTGGACAAGGGTTTTGGAACTACCACTGGAAATAGTTTATCAATTTATTTTTCTTGAAAAAAATTCAGTATTAGATCTAACAGATTTATTTTAAGGCCTGATGTTTATGACTTTTATGCCAAGATAACATCTGTTTTTTTCTACTTCTTAATTTTTTTTTTTTTGAGGAAGATTGGCCCTGAGCTAACATCTGTGCCCATCTTCCTCTATTTTATAAGTGGGGCACCTGCCACAGCATGACTTGATGAGTGGTGCATTGGTCCATGTCTGGGATCCAAACCAGTGAACCCCAGGCGGCCAAAGTGGAGTGCGTGAACCTAACCACTATACCACCGGGCCAGCCCTTTACTTCTTAATTTTTTAAGACATATGACAATGAACTAATTTTTACAAATGAAAAGTGCATTTCAACAGCCATTCAAATAGGCCTTGAGAAATACTCTATTTAATAAACAATAAGGTAATAGCCATTTTATTATACAAAATGAACATTATTTACTTATCTTCTCACAATAATTCAGAAGTAAGCACTATTCATCTCCATAGGTTTCTTGCAGCAAATACCAAAAAAATGTTTTATAGTCTTTTCAATTAAAACAAAATATGCATAAAGGTCATTAGGCATATATCTTTCATAAGGGAAGGTATTATCTTGAATAATGTGAATCGTTTCTGCTGGGCAACAATAGGTTCTCAATAGGTAGATTTATTAATTCTAAACTAAGCATTTCATTGAAACAATTATACACACACGAACAAAACATCACACACACACACACACACACATGTGAGTGCCTATCAATCTTCATAGAGATGGATGAACAGTTACACTGAATTGTTGCAAGAATAGGAAAGGCAAACATTTATTACAAATAGGCAAAAACAATGTAGGGTGTCTTGATTGAGAGCTAGAGATATATCTGGATCTCAAAAGGATGAGAAATGTGAATGAACGGAATGGCACTCGGGTGAATTGTAGGGCAGGAAAGAGAACAGAAAGCAGTTATCATTGCAGTGAGTATTTCTGATAAGGCAGGCCATCGTTGTCAACCGGGCGGTGCTGATGGGGAGACGAGCGCTTAGGAGGGGATGACAGAGGCTATTTCCTGGTGTGGGGATTACAAATGGTAAAGACGTTTTGATCAATATTTACACATTTACTTGGGACATATAATCTATGTTCTATTTTATACTCTTTCAAAGAAATATCTTTTTAATGGTAACAAGCATTACATTTAGAAGATCAGGACCAAGAATAGCAATATTTCTTCTAAATGGGGTTGAAGAGATAAGAAATTTGGGGAACTCTCTTTCATGGATTTGCTCTTCTCTTGGCCTTGCCATTTTCAATTTTAAAACTGCTATTGCCTGGGAAATAGTTTTCTTTTACGAACTTTTCAAAATACCTAAAGTTTAATTATCTGATCAGAAGAGACAAAAGTTCTCATCCATATAAGCTCAGTAAGATAACAGGGCTCTAATTTGAGCCCAGGTCCAGGAATTCTCATTTAGTTTTCATTAAACATTAATTGAGAACTAAATATGTGCCTGGGCTTAGGGTAGGTACTAGCACAACAGGCAGAATTGTATTAACTTGTTTTAACCAAATTAAAAATAATGCGATTTAGGCGTCTCTCCAGATCCCAGAATTCTATACATCACTTGGAAACGACACTTTCCAGAACAGGAATTACACCAAAAATTAACTAGTATATTGCTTCCCAAGAAGGAAAATACCACAATACTTTACCTCTGATAATAGCCATTTCAGATACTGTATACGTGTCAGAGAAAGCAAAGCAAAGAGAAAAAGAAAGAACTTGTAGATGGTATCAAACAAAGAGAACAACAAACCATTATCTGATCAGCCCACCTGTTGACCAGATAGTCCCAGTTGAGCTGTATCCAGTTCCAGGCCATGCTCTTCCCATAGCTGTTATATGAGATATATCGGATGACTGTGAACACATCCTGAGTTTTAATAACGCTTGAGTCCTTGAGCAAATCCAAATACCTAAGAGAAGTCAAACAGAAAGACAATTCAAAATGAACTTTCAGTGTTCACCCTTAGCTAAATTCCAGTAGTAATTTTCATTCCAGTAATTCAATTCCTGAGGCACCAGCTGACAAAGTTAATTAAATATGATAAATGATAAGACACAATTTAAAATTTCCTAAAATATTTAACCGTTGGTAGAGAACAACCTATGATTCTGAGGACTAATGAAATGTAAATTACAGGAACATTTAAAAATGGAAATATTTTGGAAGTACTAAAAACAATTTTAACTTTGAAAATATTCATTGCATTTATCAAATAGAAGCATTTTACCCACTTACCTGTTACCCCACTGCGCTAAAGGAGCCAGTAAATTAAGGGAAAGTATGTATATTCTTACTTTCTATAGGATAACAGTTGTCTTATTTGCTCTTCCCTAGATTGTAAGAAACAATCTTCTAATGTAAGATTAGATTAGTTGTCTATAATTATACTACAATGCAAATAAGTCCAAGATAAATTAAGTGACCAAGTCAATAGATTTTTATTAAATTTACGCCACGGCTGTACCTAGAGTGAATATCTTGATATGCTCTAGACCATTGAACTTCCAGACTGCACTGGAGTGGTGGGCCCCTGAATTTTTGCGCAATTTATCTTTTACTCTCTAGTTCACAAGAGTATTAGCAAGGCATCTAAGTACTTGCTAATTTTCTCATTGGATACAATCAGCACAGTGCTGTCAAAGTAATGGATCGATGTGATGTTTTGTGGAATGTCAAGATGATCAAGTTCTTGATAGACTGTCTTAGGGCAGCAAGCAGGAAAACTGACATACCGCCCTGAGGCAAGATGATGAAGGTGTATTGTTGGCCCTGCCAGGTAAAATCAAACTGCTTCTGGTAATCCTTCCAAATTGGTTATTGCATTGTGAGTTACTATTTACTTTCTGCCTCTCCCACAAACCTATAAGTTTCCCAAGGAGAGATGTCACGTCTTATTCATCTTTATTGCCACAAACTATATAGAAAGGACATCATAAGTGTTGGTTAAATGTAAATAGCTCAGAAACCATAACTAAGCAAAAAATGAATTAAGGCAGAAGCTAGATGATTTGGGGCATAGGCATGGAGTGGGAGAAGATTCACAGATGGGCTTCAAGCAGTCTTTGTACCTTCTGAGCGGAATGTAAATACATTTTCTGTGTGTGTTTGCATATGGTGGCAGACACTCCTCCATGGACAGGGACCAGTTTTGTTCTGGGTTTGAGTCAGGGTTTCCTTGATCCTAGGGAAAGTAGACTCCTACCCCAGCCTCCGAATCATGACTGGTCCAAATCACCAAAGGAATTCAAGTTCATCCCAGTCAGCAAATGATCAAGTGGTAGATCGGAGTATGACCCAGAATGATCAAGTGTGACCCAGGTCTGGATTATGAGGGGAAGTGGAGATAGTTGACTCTTAGCACAAAAGACAGAGCCTTGCGAGGAGGAGCTCTTTTGCTCCTGTCCTTCCTCCATTGAACATCTTTGTGTGAAGACAAAATGTCTTCAGCTCTGGAAATTGTGAGACATCCACCATGTTGAGGATGGCAGAACAGAAAGAGAAAGAGCCTAGGTCCTCGACGAAAATGTTGAACTCGTGCACACCACTGAAAACTGCCTCCCTCCAGAATTTTTTCACATGAGGTTACGTTTCTTTATTGTTTAAGCCACTCTTACATGGACATTTTGTTTCTTACAGGGAAAATAATTTTTAATAGATTTTCTTGGAAATATGTCATAGTTTAATTAGCATCTTACAGAGACTGAAACATAAACCATCAAATACCTTTCATATAAGTAGGAAGAAAGCTCCAATTTACCTTGACAAAAGAGTAACATTCCTCACTGATGCTAACCCATACAGCAGTTTTTCTTTTTCTTGAGCTAGTGAAGTTTCCTGGTATTGATCAAGAGTATAGTTCCACGAAGTCTCATTGCCAGAGGTCTGCATTCCGTACCGATATACCAGAAGCCTGAGATTTACAGGAAGCCTAGAAGAAGAAACAGTGTTTCAGAGATTTTAATTTCTCTTTTCTCAGTTTAAATTCTCCTAGGACTGAAAACAGGGTGAAGAGTTACCTTGCAGTCCCGCTCAGCCACTCCTGAAATAACTGGGAAGCATTGCCCAAGGCTTCTCTATCTTGCATCCTGCACGCGAGCCCTAGCACAGAGGCACGGAGCAACCTGAGAAAACAGACACACACAAAGCTGGGACCTGGAGCACTTTTCAACACATCTTAAAACACACAAACAGATATTAAAGGAATATTAGTTTTAAAAAGGTAGGAAATAACTTTGTGACGTGGTCTCCAGTGTCAGTCCATCCCAGAGAATCGGCAAGGGGCTTCACTTGACCTTGGAAGTAGTCCTGAAATAAAAGCACCGTTTACAATGAGTGATATTTACTATTTATCAACCGCCTCCCATTTATTATAATCTACAGCCCCTGTTGCAATCTTTTTTCCTATTAGTTCAGAGAGTCTGGAGCCTGTGCTTAGGAAAGTGATGTGTTCAGTTCTTATCACATTGCAATTTTGCTTTAGTCCTGAAAATAAGGACATACTGGATCATTCTCTAATGTCTTATAAAACTTTGGGTGAGCCTCTTTTAACCTCCACTTCTGACTTAACATCTGTAATAGAGTAACATCTGACATACTGCACTAAGAAGATTGCTCAGATTTGATGAAATAATACTAATGATAACTAATACTTGTATATTGCCTGAGGATTTACAAAGGATGTTTATATTAAATGATCCTCATGTCTCATTACCACAGACAGCCAAGTGCTGACGTTCCTACTGTACAAAGGAAATTAAGACTCACAAATATTAAATCATTTGTCTAAGTTCTTTGACTTAGTAAGTGGAAGAGATAGAGATTTGAATCCAGAATTTGTTTAAAATTACAAGTGACCTGCAAAGTGCTATAGAAATCACAAAATAAAGTATTTAGAATGACTATCTTATAATAAAATCTCAACATGGAAATAACAGCAGAAAGAACAAGGAAATACATTTTGGTAAGAAGAAACTTGTGTTAACATAGGCAAATTCATTAAAAATAGGATTTGTTAGTACCTATAGTTTAAAATGCTGTCTATTTGTAATAAATATTAATTATCATATTCTAACACTAAATTTACCTTTAAGTGGTATACTGAACCAGAAATACTGATACATTTGAAGTTGAAAAAAAAATAGATAGCATTCTTTTGCTTTGACTAGTCAAGTCATTGTGCTTTGTTTCGATTTCTCTTGGCAGGCACAGATGCTTTTGCATCTCCCAGGAACTCCTTCTCTCAGAAATCTTCCTAATCTGCTAATGGCTGAACATTTGCTTTCAGAGGACACAGCATCAACATCACCTCAATCAAAGGGTATACTTCGTTATCATCTTCAAACATGCTGATGATATAGGTTATAGCTGAAATGACTCTCTGCCATGGTAAATAGTCCTGTTCCATTTTGAGATATCTGGTCAAGTTCAGAGCCACTTTATAGTCTAGAAGTTGAGCTCTAAAAAAGAAAAAAACACCCACAGTTGATTAAAAACCATAGACTAGTTTCCATTTGACTGAAAGCACTAATATGGAGATCATAGAATTCGATGTTAATGAGAATCCTTCTATTAAACAATTAAGAAAATGCATTTACTGTTGAGGGCCAATCAAAGTAATTTGTTCACAACGATGTGATTCCATCCATTCAATAGTAAAGGGGAAGACAGAACATTAAGATGTACATTTGAAAAATCGCTGTGGCAAAATTGCAGATAAAACAAAAGCCATTTAGCTACATGTTAAATATTGATGAATAGAAACTTTTAAATTTTAGGTTCACAAGCTGATTATAACATAAAAGTGCACCATTATAAGTATATCTTATTGAAATTATTTATATTTGATATGAAGAGGAAAGGTGCACAACAGTACTCATGACTCACGAATGCTTAAAACATCTCATTGAACTTATATTTCCCATTAAAACATTTCCTTATTTGTACATTTCCCAACAATATTAATAAATAAAAATGGCTTTTGTTCCTTCAGAAAATTTGAAGTTGCTATTGACATTTCAAAGTTTAAAGAACACAATTCTTCCCCCTTAGGAGGGATTCCAGAACTTTTTGAAATAATGTTTCAGAAATCTGTTATGCTTCAAATTTTAGCCTAGATTTTGGAAAGAATCTTAGACAGGAATCCTGTCTTTCCAAATTACATTTTAAAAGTTTAAATTAGAAAATAAATTTTAAATTATTGAATTAGTAATACTGATGCATTGAGTGCTATTATGTTTGAGGTCATTTTGTGAGTGAAGAATAGTTTAATTACATCTTGACTTCTCCCCTAAGAGTTTGACTAGAGGGTGACTAGTGTTGGAGAGATAGATAAGAATAAAACCCTTTGGCATCATATGATTTGCACTAATGAGATACAGTGCAGAGTTTGTTTTCAGTTCAAAGAGCTGATTTCTCCTATTTTCTCAGTTCCTGATCGCATTTAGAAGGATTTATATTTTGGAGCATTCGGTCTCCCTTAATAAGAGTATAAATAATATTGAGAAATGGAGTGTTTTGTTGAGAATGTTTGTTTGCTAAGTAAAAATTGCAGAATTTTGTGTTGACGTCTGAAACTAGAGCATTTTCTCATTTTAATGATTCTCTGTTTTCCCAGGTGGATAAAGCAACAACTCTGTCCAGTCCGTATTTTCTTAGGATGCGCATGAAGAATAGTTGTTGCTCTGAGGATCAAGTTAACAAAGAGGCTAATGAAAATTCGGGAAGAATGACAGATAATTTAGTCAGCAACCAAGTGGGCTGCAAATTTTTGGTAGGTGAGAACACTAGAAGGAGTGGGTCTTAGTTAGAAGTGCCAGAAGAACTGGCCAATTGGGCAGCATAAGTAGAAATACGGAGTGAATCGAGGATTCAATGGTTAGAGGCCTTGATGAAATACTACTATATATTCAAATGTTGAAAACTCAATATCATGTCCTAGTGCCTTGTTTTTCCAACACGGTTGATAGCTATGCAGTAGTTCTATTTTGCTACCACTTATTTTCTTTAAGTCTGAGTAATATGGTCAGAACACAGGACCAGGAGTGAATTTTTGCTGGTAATATTATAGGAATCATATTTTGAGAATTAAGCGGATGCACTTTTCAATTGCCACAAATCGTGTTAGTCTGAACCTCCCACCCACTGAACCAGTGGTAGGTATCATTCAGAACCATGATTCTCAAATTTGAGCATATATCAGCAACACCTGGACAGCTTGTTAAATCACACACTCTGGGACCCCACTCCCAGAGTTTCTGATTCAGCAGGTCTAGAGTAGGACCTAAGAATTTGCATTTCTCACAAGTTCCGAGGCACCATTGATACTGCTGGGACCATATGTGAAGAACTGGTTTTTAGAACAAAGACATCTAGGATGCCCTTCCCAGATCTCCTTACAAGTGCTGTGTTGACTCACAGCTGCCACCTTCTTCAGAGAGCAGCCCTTGGCCAAACACATTCAACTTGCCTAAGAGGTTATGCAACCCCTCCCCCGGCCATTAATTGTCTGATTCAGGAATGCAACAGACCAGCCTGCTTCCCTCAAGTTGGACCCACTCTGTGATACAATTCGTGGCTTCCCAGTGGAATCTGGCAAAGCTAGACTCCAGCCGAGACTATGTGGTTGCTCAGCCTTTTCCCCAGGCCCATCCTGCTTCTCACACCCTCTATTTCAAGAGAGTACTCTCTCACAAACCACAGTACAAGAAGCCCCATTTCAGACTCTGCTTCTAGGAAACCCAACCCAAGACAGCATCCTTACTCAACTGAGCCTCAAACTCCATTTGTTAAGTCCATGGACAAAAAGCAGCTCTGAAAGCCAGACGCAGTTGAGGATTTTCCTCGCTCAAAAATCTTCCATTTATATAATAAGAGCCAAGCCCAAGGGACTTAAATTATAGAATTTTCTTATAATCAATCGTGTAGAGAGGATGGAGGCTACAACGTCAAGAAAGTTGCCACCAAACTCGAGGGAGAAGAAGAGGACAGAGGTCCTATGAGGGAATTCTTGCTCTCCTGTCTTGGCTAAGGCACCAGGAGGTCGGGGAATCTTGTAACAAAAGGTTTGTTTCTGCATCTGGGTGTGATCTGGAAAGACTACATTGTCCTTCTTAGAGAGCGATGCACAGCGTCTCATCAAACTTGGGTCTTGAGGGGGACAGTAGGACATCCGAGAGAGGTGCTAGGTGGATGGAACTGACCCCGTGTGCTCGCATTCTTCAGCAAAGCCTTTAGATGGTACGAAGAGTTCTGGAAAGTTCCCATGTGTTTGGTCTCTCAATGTTAACTTGCCAATTAAATTCCAAATTCTGGCTTATGACAGTCTCTTTGCTCAACTAGAGCCCTTTTGGCATCTCTCTCCCTTCCCCTACTTCTCCCTTCTTTTAAGGGGCAGTCCGCGAGGGGGTGGGAAAAGTTCCTTATCCAGTCCTGTGTTGTGTTCTGGTCACCTCTGCAAACCCCTATACAGTGGTAGACCTGGTGTACCCAGAGGTCTGTAGTTGTGACGGGGCTGAGGTTCACTTGGTGGCCTTTATTTACTAGCCTGGTCCTCACCTTGGATATCATTGGAGCCAATGCTCCTTGAAGCCAGCCCTGGTGCTCTGGTGGTTAATATCGGCACTCTCCCTGCCACAGCCAGGGTTTGGACACGGCCACTCGCTTGCCCAAAAATTGGCCATGAAAACCCTACGAATAGCAGTGGAACATTGTCTGATACAGCACCGGAAGGTGAGAGGATGGAGCAAAAAGACAGGGCGGTTTAGGTGCCATTCTTCCCTCCCCCAGGGACTCCTGCCCCCACCCTGGGCCTGCTGGGCTGCACATTCTGCTTTCCCTTATGCTATTCCTCACCCCTCTTCTGGCTTTAGCACACAGTGGGCTGCAGAGCTCAATATAAGCTATTGAAAAGGAAAAAACCTGCAATAACAGGTAGACAAAAAAGGATTCTTTCTGTCTCAGTTTTGGTGAGACCCCCAAACCAGGCCCCTTGGCCTCCACTCTAAAGTAAGATGCAGGCCCACCAAATTGGGGCCAACATGGTCAGGAACGGGTTTTGGTGAGCCTTAGCTGATAACACACCACCAGCCTATGGCAGGGGTTGCAGATGCTGAGGGGAGAGAGACGGTTCAGAGAGGGTTTTCGGAGAGCACTGTGAATGCTCTCCCCTCACAGGGGACGGCAGGGCTGCAGAGGCTTTTCCCCTCACGTTAAGACTAGGAAAAGGGGCTTTAATGGGATCACCTGAAGAGATCTACCTGTGTATCCTGGAGTTTGGGGGCATACTGGCCTGGTGTCTGATACCCCGAGAAATCTAAAGGATGAGAGACCATGGTTGGTGACTGCTCTGGCCTCAGAGTGAAGAGATGGGACTGCATGGGGTGGCCCATCCCGGAGCAAAGGATACACAAATACTTCCTGTGGACCAGAAGTGGGTCAGAGGATTTCACTTGCCCACCTCAAGGGAGCTGCAAGAGAAAGACTCTCGGCAATGGGATGGACATGGGTGTCAAAAATCCCATGGAAACACCATACAGGGAAGAGTCAGTGTTAGGCATCTACGAAGTTCGGAGAGGACTGGAAGTGGACAGCACATCAGGCTCTTTCTTTCCCTCACCTCCTCTCCTGCCTGCTCTCCTTGCCTTCACGCTGGAGGAATCAGAGACGTGGGAGCTCCCCGCAGGGAAGTGGAGAGGAAACAGCACCTGTTCCCTCTGCAGGCAGCCGGCCTGAAGCCGCCTGAGTAGGGGCCGGGAGAAACTTCCAATGAGGGTGGAAACCTGGATGGTTTTACTGGGCTGGGCATGTAATGGACCTGAGACCACTTGGGAGACTCAAGTGCCTGGGTGAATTTTTATTCCTTGTCTGAGGTATTCACTCCAGTATTTACTCCTTATCTGGGTATTCCCTCTGGCGCAGTAAGAGTACTAAGTCTTCATATCTGGGTCAGGGGAGTCGAGAATACAGTTATTTTTAGATGTGCCCTTTTAGTCCTTCTAATTAGACATAATAGATACATTTCTTTCTGAACACCTGTGTGGAACTGTGTGAATTCTAATCCTACTACAAGCACCCATTTCAAGACACATTACTCCCTTTTTCCCCGTAAGGTTTCAGAGTGGTCAGGACCTGGCTCTGACCTGCACGCTGCTTGAGGAAGATCGTTGCTGAGCTAGCATCTGTGCCCATCTTCCTCTATTTTATGTGTGGGATGCTGCCACAGCATGGCTTATGAACAGTATGAGGTCCCACTCAGGATCTGAACCTGCGAACCCCAGGCCACGGAAGCGGAGAGTGCAAACTTAACCACTACGCCACCACGCTGGACCCAAGGTTTTTTATAGGGTGTTTAACCCTATAAATACCCATTAAAAAATGTCAAGAAGATTTTCTGACTTCCAGTACACTCTCTAGGAAGTCTGTGTGCAATAGATCTCCCACGCCTTTAGGGCTGATACACTGTCCCTCCAGCCAGGTAGTCAGCTCCTATTCAATGAGCACCTGCCATGGCCAGGCACAGCCCGGAACTGGGGATACAACGATTAGGCATGAGCTGCATGCCTACCTGCATGAAACTTACAGTTGGGTGCGTGGGGTGGTCAGTTAGTAAGTAATGACAACATAATACTGCGAGGAAATACAGAAGCGCATAGAGGTGCACCCAACTCAGACAAAGGGGCCACTGGAGGCATCCTGAGAAAGCAGCACCTCATTCTCTGTGCACTGCTTGTACCTAGGATGAGGGACTACAAAGCCAGCGAGACAAGTCAGCCCCCAGTCCTACCAAAGGGCCAGATTCAACAAACACCTATTGAATCAGCGATGTTAGGCTACCTGAAAACAACACCTCAGTGGTACTGTGGCTCCTCCTCCATGCCCCCAATCTACGTTGATCGTTTCTTCTAAGTGTACGTTACCTTCAGGCCATGAGAAGAAAAAAAAGTGAAATTTCCTAAATGGTACCTTAATTCTGATCAGTTCTAGAGCACCACGTGTCATTCTTCTTACCCCAAAGACCCAAACAAGATTTGATAACTCTAGCCATAAAAATCTTACAATGGGCTTGGGCTCACAGAACTGAGTTAATGAAACACATTGTTTTTCTTTTTATTAAATCAGATGATGAAGGTGTACTTTTGGGCATTTGCAAATGTCACTGCTAATCAGCCCAAGGCCTCTGATACCTACAAACACTACTCAAAGTCAATAGGGTAGGTGAGTTTTTGTACGTTAAGGGCTAATATCAGTGTTTTGGCTTTGAGGCTCATATGAACTTTAAAAAAAGAGTTAAGGAGGGGGCCAGCCCCATGGCCGAGTGGTTAAGTTCACTCACTCCGCTTTGGTGGCCCAGGGTTTCGCCAGGTCGGATCCTGGGCACAGACATGGCACCGCTCATCAGGCCATGCTGAGGTGGCGTCCCACATGCCGCAACTAGAAGGACCCACAACTAAAGTATACAACTATGTACTGGGGGGCTTTGGGGAGAAGGAAAAATAAAAAAGAAATAAAATCTTTAAAAAGAGAGTTAAGGAAAACAATAATGTTATAAATAGAAGCTTTGAATATTTTAAACCAAAATTAATTAACAAACTTTGTGGTAATTCATTCAAAAAAGATCTATGACAAAATCCACTGTATTTTAAATGATCTAGTCTCATTATGAAACCCACCTTGCCAAAGCAAAAGCATCATCAATAAAACTTGCACGATCAGCAGAAGAAAAGCCCTGGGAAGAGGAAGAAAAAGGTATGAAATGTGATTCTTAAAGCATGTTGAAAAAATTAATATCATTAAGATGCTGTTCTTAGAACAAAAATAAAACAATTCACAACCATTGCCTCTCTTACCTCGTGGTTGAGGGAAAGATTGGTAGCTATCCAGTCCCAAGTTGGTACTTCATAATTTACACGATAAAACCCAATATGATCTGGGTTTATTTTGAGAAAGCCATTTCCACTAGGATTAGAAGAATCCAAAGTGATTCCTGTGGTAGTAAATAAACACTAATGAGAAACATGTTTGCATATACTGTAAACACAGAGAAATTAGAGCCAGAGGGTAAAAAGAAAAGAAAGGAAAAGAAATATTAGCTCAAGGAGTCAAGGTTGATTTGGATCCAAAGCCCCAAAGCCTAATTCTTATTTAGTTGCCCAACTTTAGAATGTCACTGTAGTTCGTGAGCTAAAAAGAAATAAGGAATGTAAATAAGCATCCTGTAATTTGTGACTTATACTTCTTACTGGCAGAAGCTTGCCAAATGGGTAAAATAACTCTGTGCTTGTCAATCCTTCAACAAAAGAAAACAACACGTAAAGACAGAAGTCCACGCCTCCTGGGGGTAGTCCACACTGTTCTATTCATGATGGATTAATTCCACAAAGACTATTCCCTGTGGCCTGGGGAGGGGACAGAAGGGTCAATGCTTAAAGGAATACTTCATTAAAACCAACATTCGAATTGATGGAAATGGGTATTGCTAAGCAAAATAATGATTTGAGAATCAGTAATGCTTTTAAAATGCCGAGGGCTTCCCATAGAGCTGAAGTCCAAACGCAACGTTCTTGATGATATAATCTATTTCATACTCGCTCTTCCAATTTTATTTATCTTTGTAAAGTCTTCCACTACCTTATTTTGACTGATTATATCAATGCTTTTTCATCAGTGGGTTGACCACGTTAACTCTCTCACTAG
>NC_060269.1:5508214-5519193 GCF_021613505.1 Equus quagga | reverse complement strand
GTTTTTACGTAGGGCTCTAGTGTCTAGATTTTTACGTAGGGCTCTAGCGTCCAGTTTTTACATAGGGCTCTAGTGTCTAGATTTTTACGTAGGGCTCTAGTGTCTAGATTTTTACATAGGGCTCTAGCGTCCAGTTTTTACGTAGGGCTCTAGCGTCCAGTTTTACGTAGGGCTCTAGCGTCCAGTTTTTACATAGGGCTCTAGTATCTAGATTTTTACGTAGGGCTCTAGTGTCTAGATTTTTACGTAGGGCTCTAGCGTCCAGTTTTTACGTAGGGCTCTAGTATCTAGATTTTTACGTAGGGCTCTAGCATCCAGTTTTACATAGGGCTCTAGCGTCTAGATTTTGGAAGCTCAGCAGGAAAGGAACAGAGATTTAGGTTTAAGTTAAAAAATTCTCACTTAAAATAATAGCTGTTCTCTGACATGACCAGTGTTTGTGAACATTATTCCTATACTTTTAGTTAATTAATTTATTTTGAGGAAGATTGGCCCTGAGCTAACATCCATGCCCACCTTCCTCGATTTTATATGTGGGATGCCTGCCGCAGCATGGCTTGCTAAGTGGTGTGTAGGTCTGCGCCTGGGATCAGAAGCAGTGAACCCCAGGCCACCAAAGCGGAGGGCACGAACCTAACTGCTACGTCATCAAGCTGGCCCCATTCTTCCTATGCTTTTTAATTCATATACTCTTGTTTGCATGGACAATATAGTTGTATGCCAGTCAGCGATGAAACGCCTATGTGACAGCAGTCCCATAAGATTAGTACCATATAGCCTAGGTGTGTAGTAGGCTATACCATCTAGATTTGTATAAGTACACTCTGTGATGTTTGCACAATGATGAAATTGCCTAACGATGCATTTCTCAGAACCTATCTCCATTGTTAAGCAACACATGACAGTATACAATTTAGATGATGGTGTGGGAATACTCAGTATATTTGAGGAATTTCAAACAGTTTAATGTAGTGACAATGTAGACTGTGATATTGGAAAATAGAAGATGAGGCTGGAAATAGGGCTGGAGCTTCAGTGTGAAGAGTCATATATGCATGTTAAGGCATCCATTTTCTGAGAGATGGTAAGATAGAGAAGATTTTTAAGCAGGGAAACAACATGCTCAAATCTGTTTTCCAGAAAGATAATTTTGATGAGTGGTGCGGGGGATATATTGGAAGGAGATTCTAGAGTCCACTGTAATAATCTAGGGCAAGAGAGAATGAGGGCTTACGCTAATGTGGAGAGGATGAAAAGAGAAAAGAGGTGAGGTAGTCAAGAGACCCATCACAGGTAAGGTCAATACAATCGGGTTTCTGACCGACTCGGAGTGTAAGAGGAGGGGAAACGGCTTGCATGATTGGATGAGCAATGGTGTTGCCACCAGAGAATAGAGGAAGATGAGTCAGTTGGGGAGGAAAGATGATTTAAATTTTGGAAGTGTTTGCAAGGTTTGGAAGATATCCAGAACACAGTAGTTTTTCACAATATATGAATAAGCTCTTCAACGAGACAATAAGTTTCCTTAGGAACTTTCAGAGTAGGTACTTGACAAATTATAAACCTTTGCCTCACTCATGTAGTATTTATCATTCTTTGTCATTCTCCCATGGATAAGTTGTTGAAAGGAAGCTAATCTTTTGGCAACCGTACACTTCGAATGTTTGTATCAGGAGGAGAGCCTCTTGCTACACACAGAGCCATATGTTACAGGCGAAAGAGCATGAACTTTTGAGTCTGACAGATCCAGGATGAAATCCTTGTTCTGTGACTTACTAGCTGTGTGATCTTGGCCAAATCACTTGACCTCTCTGTGTCCCAGTTCTGCATGAGGGAAATAGGGATAAAAATCTCTCACAGGGCTGTTGTGAAGATTAAATAAGATAACATAGGTAAAGTGTTGGTCACATACTTATGTGTCCAGCAGATGGTAGCTATCCCCATTATTATGAAAGGGGATATGCTGCCAGTTCTATAAATAGTGAAGCAAATATAAATAACATTGAGAAGTTCCTGGCAATCCATCTAAATGCTGCAGTATTTTAGTATGCTTTATATATACCTAGTTAAGCCTGTCTAGAGTTACTGTGATTTTTCTCACTTTATAGATGAGGAAGCTGAGATCCAGGAAGTCAGTAGTTATGGACTTTCCAAGTTCATGCTACTTTCAGAACAGTTGTCAAAGTGAAATACTGTTGGGTCGTTTACTTACGTAATGAAGTAAGCAGAAGTATAAATAACGATGCCTCTCCTAGATGGCGCAGGGAAGGAAGGGTGTACATTTCCTTCTGTTTCTCCATGCACTATTAACTTTTTTCTGATTATAGCAGTCATATTGTTGTTTATAGTTCCAAATAAGTATTTGGAAAACACAAAAAAAGTATAATGAAGAGTATAAAAATTGCCCACCACCAGTTAACGTTATGTTTTTATCTTCTGTGTCTGTGCATCTTCCGTGTACATGCAGATAGAACACACAAGACACAGAATGCAGCCTTACTGTTTTTATGGTTAAGAACCCTTTTCATTTAAAATTATATTGCAAACACCCTGCAATTTTGTTTTATATATATGCAAATGGAAATTTAATAGCCACATAATACTTTATCCCTCAATTTATAAATTGTTTTGTTCTGTTTCTTGTTAGTTTTATGCATAAAACTGTCAAATGAATTATTTCTGGGTGGATGCTTTTTCTAGAAAATTCTTATTTTTTCCTTCTATCATTTGTCTAGATGGTAGACAAGACTGATAATTACTTTTTTGAAATTTCATCCAGAGACTATTTAATTTCAACTCAAGTAGATTTCAGTAACAGAGCACTCATAACAGTTCTTTAATGTACTATTTTATAGAAATAATTATGACTAACTTTAGACAACTAGACAGCTTGTAAGAGTCTACAATTCCTAGAGAAAGAAACATTTTTCTTTGGTGATATAAATGTTTGTTGCATCAATCCTTATGCAAATTATTTTTCAGTATAAAATGACACTTTATATCTTAGTAAATTTCGTTCATCACTTCATAGTAAAATAGCTGAAAGATATAAGAGTAGTACTTTTTGACTAATGACACACAAATTATACTTGGAGAGCTAAACATTTCAAGTAGGATGCACGATCAGGATTTGGTGTCAAGGAAGAAAATTTCAGTCTATGAAACTAAGACTAACATGATCCTTTGTAAAATGAATTGGTTATCCATTTGTGGTAGTGTTTTCAACAAAGCCCTTATTCAAGAAAGTATTAGTGATTGTATTAGTAATAATTAGAGTCCCTCCTAAATCTCAGCTTAGCCTGCAGAGTCTCCCTGGAAAGAAAGAGGTACTATTAATATGTAATATATAATAAACAGGAATCTGCAAAAATGCAGCCTGACTATCATGATGTAGGATTATCACCGGTGATAGTTTTGGGGATTAGAAACAACTGCAGAGGAGCCCTGGGTAGTGAAGCTCTGTCAGCGTGTCTCCAGTCTGCCCAGGGAAGCAGGTGCCCAGCTGAGCCTGCACATGTGTTCCAGATCTTTTGACAGATTTGCTCCTCTAGAGAACAATGTGTGTGGCAGAAACTTGTTGGTTATTCACTGCACTGTTCCCTTTTCCTCCTGGGCGCACAGTTACCCTGTGTTTATCAGCCTCCCTTGCAGTTAGGTGGCAAGACGTGATTGAAAACTGGCCAAAAATGTGGGCAGAAGTAACAGATGCACTTCTAGGCCTGATCCCTCCATTATCTTCCTCTGTCTTCTGGCCAGATGCAAAAGATCCAGCAAGGGAGTCCAAGATCCAGGGGGTGGTGGAGCCATAAGAAGAAAGAAGACAGGGCTTCTAAGTCATATTTTGGGGAGAGCCATATAGGAGAGATGGCAGGTCAAGAACATTTCCATTGGACTGTTGCATGAACAAGAAATTTTTATTGTATGGAGCCATTACTGATAGCCTCTAAATGCAATAATTAGACTCGCCTGGTTAATGCAGCATGTAAGGCTATCACAGCTTGATGACATCTCTAAAACAATCAATCTACCTTAACTCTCTCTTTATTCTTATTAAGTAAACTTTCTTCCTGGGAAGAGAGAACCTAATTACCTGACATGAGTATTCTGGTTCATCTAGGCCAGTGTATTTTTATTTGTGTAAATTAACAAATTAGCCTTCTTATATGTTTGATTTATGTGAGTAAATCTGTCAAGCTTGGTTGACCAGGTCTGAACTGATGAAACTGAGCTTCTGAACCTGCAAAACTGAGTCCATAACGATCCAATCAAAATTCAAGTGTTCCATGAGGCTCATCATGAAAGAATGAAGAAAGTCTCTCTCTTTGTTATTAAATTAAAAAATATATATGTCCATCACTATTTTGATATGAAATATTTAAACATAACTACTATCAAATTTTAATACTATCCTGTTTATATAACAGTCAGAATTCGGCTATCTAAACCATCCAGAATGCATCCTCAAATCTGAAAGTTATGAAAACAGTCATACCATCTCCTACGCCCTAGACCCTCCATGTCCAGGAATGCCTGTCCTAAAATAGTATGTTTTGGCAATATTGGTTATCTGATATCATGTGATAATCTTCAATTCTTCTAAATGTTAGAAAGCATCAGATTAAAAGCAAGAAGTTGGTCTGCTACTAAATGTACGTGCACTGACAATAGCCAAAATAATAGCTGATACTGAAGATAGAAGCAGAACTAAAGTATACACAGGCAGCCCCTAAATGCACAGCAGGCTGGGGGCAAACAAGCCTTCATTAAGCAAGGACGCACTAAACTCTAGTAAGTCTTAAGATGTGTCCCATCGTGTTGGGAAAAGGGTGGGCAGGGGACAAGGAGTATGATGTGTAGTGTCTATCTTCAAGGAGCTTACTTGCTTCAAGAAGAGAAGAAAAGCCAGAGCATATGAACCCTAAATAACACTAATGCTGTTTAAAATATAGAGTAATAATAATAGGAATAAGGATGGATGAAACCGACTGCATAAAATATACTGTAGACCTCTATAGGTGAGAGGAGAGACCATTCAGCATAAGCTAGAATAGTCAGAGAAGCTTCTGTGATAGAGGTCCTCTTCTTTCGTTATAAATAACATGTTTAATTTTTTTAATGTTAAAAAATATCATGTACAACACAATGTAAATAAAAGAGCTTGGGAGAAGTCCCACCATGGGCTGGGAAATTTCTAACAGATGAATCATCAAAGAAACCAAGAGGAGGGAGGCAGGGCTGGTAACCTGAGCTGACTGTCCATTCAGTACACTCAGGACGTGCTCGTCATCTGTGCTCTGAGCTGAGAGCCGAAGATGTCCCCAAACAGGAAACAGGAACTTACTGCAGAGCCTAAAAATGGAGCAGGCACTTTGAAGTAGGAAGAGAGGTCTAGTTTGCTTCTGGCTAAGTGACCAGTCATGATTCTGAAGTTTCAGATAAAGACAGGCTTGTCATCCAAGCTCTGCAGACATTAGAGCCTCTCCATTCATTCATTCAATAAACAATTATTAGGTACCTGCTGGAGGTACGGAACAACCACACACACAGAACAATAGGCTCCATTTCCTCAAGGAACATTCTCTGGGGAGGGGAGAGACAGACAAGTCACTAGTGTAGTCGGCGTCATGGCAGAAGGGTAGGGAGCTGCTGTGCGTCCTCCGTTCTCTCACTGTCATACTAGCATTCTCCGTCCAGGGCACAATTCCCGTCTACACTCGATCAGTCCTATCACCATTTACACTCTTCCATTAGCCCCCAGCTCTCAGCCCAGATGGCCTTGTCTTTAGTACCCTTTCCTGAACCCCCAACTCTGGGCTGGTGCTTCCCCAGTGAGCACCCTGGGCTATTCCCCCACCAGGCACTTAGGACCCAGTATCACCTGTGCCTGCTGACCCATCTGCACCCTCGCTGAACAGTGGGCGCCCCAAGGCAAGGACTGTGCTTTCTTTCCTCAGCGTCATCTCCATGCCTACCCCTGTATCTGGCATATACGTTAGTTCTCAGAAAATACTTGCTTGAGAGAATTAATTATTTAAGGTTTAAATTCATTATTCAAATAGTCTGTCTAATAAGTACGTAGTACACATAAGAAAAACATTTATTGTTAACTCCTGAAATTTATCTTACGAAGCACTGGAGGAAGCTTTAGTTATCTGGAAAATTCACTTTTGTGGAAACCTCTGTCCATGAAAATGCTGGGTAAATTGTGTTCGTGGAGATGAATTATTCGTGATTTTAAATTTGTAAATAGCAAATCAAGCATCTGCCAAGATATTCCTCCAACCCTCAATTAACCAATGGTGACCAGTGGGGAAAATATGCAGTAACAGTTAAACCAAATCCACTGAAAACCTCCCCATGGAATGCCAGCCTCATTAGGCCTTTTATCAGTGCTAGTGCACATTTTAAAAAGTGTTTTTTTTTCTGTCTTCCACATTTCCCTATGGTAGATGGGATTATGAGTAAGAAAATGGCCAGAAAGATCACAAAAGATACAGTTTGGTACCCGAACACAACATAATTGTATATAGAATACTAAGACAAAATGGCATTGATCTGGGAGTTCTAGAAGAATTCAGGAGAATTGTTGACCACAACAATTAAAGTAATTGTTAGCATAAATGACCAGGAGAAAATTCTGCTGTAAAAGCAACAGAATGGGGTCTTACCTTGACAGTAGCAAAGCTGGTAGAGTTTATAGTAAAAATTAAATCACAAAAGAAATTATAATAAAAGTAAGAAACCCCAAAGGTGAAGAGAACCTAGTGGATCTACACAAAAACTTGGACACAAATGTTCATAGCAGAATTATTTGTAACAGCCAAAAGGGAGAGACAATCCAAATGCCCATCAACTGATGAATGGGTAAGAAGGGCGGCACACCGATAGAATGCGAACATAGTTTGACAATAGAAAGGAACGAACTCCTGATGCACGCTACGACATGGACGAACCTTGAAAACACGGTGCTAGGCGAAAGAAGGCAGTCACAACATATTACATAGATCATTCCATTTATATGAAATGTCCAAAATAGGCACATCTATGCAGACAGAAAGTAGATTAGTGGTTGCTTAGGGGCGGGGGTATGGGAGGCTAGAGCGTTGAAAGCTAAAGAGTATGGAGTTTCTTTTTGAGGTGACTAAAATTCTCTAAAACTGACTGTGGTAGTGGCTACACTTGTCTGTGAATATAAAAACTATTGGATTGTACACTTTAAATGGGTGAATTGCATAGTATGTGAATTATATCTCAATCAAACTGTTTTTTCCTAAAAAACTACTGGAACTAGGGTAAAAATCTACCTGCCGGGGGAAATCATACCTAATTAATATTTTAGAATATTGCAGGAGCAAATAGGCATACGTAAATAAAGGACAGGTGATATACTTTTCTCCCTAAGGAGCCAGGGATGAAAGTCCGTGACAAATGCTATTCTGAAACGGAGTCCTCGGGAGACGAGGTGAGGAAGAGTTTCGTTTGTCTTAATGATAAGAAATGATTTTGAAACACAAAACAAGTACAGTGGTAAAAGCATAAAAAGTAGGATTTTTCTGGGCTAGATGCTAAAACCTGCCTTATTTATTATTTTTCAGTGATCTGGAGGAGAGGACATGTGATGAAGTCTCCTGGTTTTTACAGAATTCTAAAATTTTTCAAGAAAGGAAAAGATGAATCAAAGGATAGACTACAGAAATATGTTTCCAGTCAATTTCAGTGAGCAGAACAGTCACAGCTGAATTTTAATACAAGCAAGTGCCAAGTAATTCACTTAGGGAGATGGATGGATGGATAGATATAGATACAGATACTGCCTAGAGCTACTGGCGACAACTTACAACTTAGAAAAGATAATTTGGAGTTATTAAAGATTCTAATGTCATGCTACTTTGGAAAAATGATAGGTCTAATTTAATGGCAGCATTTACAAAATCAGGCTTGTCACATAACATTTTAAGAAATTCAATGGCTTACTTATCTGATACAAAGAAAAAAAGGACAAGAAGAAGGTAGGGAGGGAGAGAAGAAGGAAGGAAACTTAGACATTGATCTTCCAGTGATTTGGTGAGTCACCCTTCTCCTTGGGATCTGGGTATTTACTGTCATGTCAGTCGTGGTAAATCATTAAAAAGAATATCCCAAGGTAGAAAAGTTCTCATTATTGTAGGTAAGGATTTGAACTCATTAATAAATTATTTAAGAGGTCACTGTTAGCTGGAATTTACATCATAAGTTCCAGCTTTGTTGTTGTTTCTTTACACTTACTTTAATGTGGTACATTAATCCAAAGAATAAATAAACCAATTGGTGATATTTACCTCCTGTTTCTGACCTATTGTAGATTGTAATACTTGAAACATTATCTTCAGTCCATCTAACTGGAATATTCCATGTGTAACTAAAGTTTTTTAAAAAGAAAAATTTAACTTTTATTACTAAAAATTAAAAACATTTCCAAAATAAAAATAATTAAAAAGCAACAGACAAGCACATTTTCCTCATAAGTGATCATCCAGTGTATAGTATACACTAATACAGTTAATACAACATTCTTTAGTGATGGAATAGGACACGTAATTCCTTTCAATTTCTATAAATCTTGAAAATGTGAAACTTTATATCAAAAAGTTAGCTAAGGATGAAGAAGATCATTTCAATAAAATGCTTTGAGGCTTTGGAATAAAGATATTGCATACATATAACACAGTGTATGATAATGTTGAGCATTCGCACACATACTTGCACACACTCTAATATGCCATAGCTTCTGTCAAGGAACACAAAGCATTTTTAGAATTCAGAAGACAATCTTAAAAGGCTGTGAAGGAAATAACACGTTAGAAATCATGTTGAGATTACACTACCACCGTCATCCCTTAAAGCTTTGCATGCTCTTTAAACGGAGCATATCTCTATTTAGGGTCAAAGTGAACACACGTGCTGCGGAGGAGGACCCATCAGGCAGCGTGTTTTAGGGTTTTTAGTGTTCTCTTTAGCTTCTTAATAGTTTCTTGTGGAGCAGGGGGAGGAGATTAGCTTTGTATATTGATATGATACATACTTAACATTTTAGTCTTGAAATCTCTTCAAAGGGGTCTTAAACGTCTTTCTGATCGTTTGTTCTCACATCATCTCCTACCAGGCAGAAAATGCAGGAGCCCTGACGGAAGATGAATCTGTGTTTGAGTTTGGGTTTCAGCTCAAACTTGCCCTCGTTTGTCTTCATCTGTGATCATTCGGGTCCCTAACTGAGAACGGGGGAAAGCTTCTTCTCCTTTTCAAGATATAATAAAATTTATGCCATTCAGGGAGAACATATTTTTGCCATCTGCATGAAAGAAGGAATCCTTCATTTTATAGCCATGGAAACGTTTTATAGAATTGAGTTTTACTAGCGCTCTTGGAGGATTTTAGTGCAGTGGGATGTTTTTGGCTGTCAGTTTCACGGCGCCAATACACAAATTGTTTCTTGGGTCCTGTGGCAGACGTTGTCGGTGCTCCACCCTTAGTCCCTTGAATCTTGTCCTTTTTGTACACCCTAGATTCCAGCGTGTTTTCCCTGCCAACAGCCAGCACCTGGGTCTCTCTGTCAGAAGACTGCCCTCTGGCTGCCGGAGCAAGGAACGCCAGAAGCTCGTGGGAATTAACATTCTTGAAGGCAGCCCTTACCCAGTGACGCATGTGCATGAGAATCCTTCTTCCCCCATCCCTCGGACCACTTTGAAGCACCTCTCCAGAACTTCCCTACAAGGCAGTTGCCCTCTACAGGACCTGCTTGGTATTGCACCGTTGCTGGGCCTCCTTACCCCACTTCTCACTCCCCTATTCTCTCTCCTAGAAACACTTCCCAAAGAGTCACTTCCACTTGAATGCTCACCTCAGGGTCTGCTTTTAGGGAAGCCAAACTAAGAGCACCCCTGTAGCTTCTCAACAGACAATGAAGCATTTTTTAAAAGTCACATCCCATCTACACATCTCGCTCTCTCCCTGCTCTGCTGATTTGGTGCTGCCACGTAGATGGACATCTCATTGCCCCTCGCCTTTCCCAATGCCACCCTGACGGAGAGAGCAGGGCACCCAGGGTCTGCATGCCCTGGGTGCACAGTCAGATTTCACATTTGGACTGTCCCTCTTTGGACTGCACTGTGCCTAAAGTGGGTGTAAGATATAATTCTAAGGTCACGTAAAAAACATTACTCTAAGGTTTGTAAGCGTATCATAAGATGAAAAGGATAGAGGCTATACAATTTTATAGTTTTAGAATCGCAGGGTCTAATCTAATCTGAGTAAAATAACAGATTTGAGACTTACATAAATGAAATGATAGAGTTTCTTATATGTTATCTAAAATTCAGTATCAGATTTCACTTTATAAAGGTATAATTCACTTTTTTTTATGTCTAACCATATAACAGGCTCTAGCAGTATTAAATATTGCCAATGTAAGTTTCACTAAGGAAACCGACTTATTCTCCCAAGAGAACACACCTACTTGCATTCTTCCACCTATTTACCCTGAGAGGGGACTGCCAAAGACACGTAAGCCGTCCCCACAGAGAGCGCCCACTGGTGGAGATGTGAAACTCGCCCGTTTCTAAGAGATGGTTGAAGCCATAGTCTTCAAACAATAACTCACTCATGTTTGGGCCGTTTGGATTATAAAAAGTTTCTGGTCTGTAAGAATTCCCTAATCTTGGACTATTTAAACAGTCAGAAAAGGGAGGAGGCCATTCAGTTTATAGTACAATTTAACAGACCGCATGTCTACCATACAGGAATATATCTTGTTAGAGAGCAGGTGAAAGGATTAATTCCTTTCTGGGAACTTGAAGGCATATGTTGCGATCTAGTTTTTTAAGCAAGTGAAAAATAAGGAAGGATCACTTTTGATATGTCTTTTTCTCTCTTATTTGTTCAGGAGCTACTACAGACTTTTTTTTTTTTTTTTTTAAAGATTTTATTTTATTTTTTTTCCCTTT
>NC_060269.1:5417537-5508114 GCF_021613505.1 Equus quagga | reverse complement strand
TTTAGGAGCTACCACAGACTTTTAGCAAATGTTCTCAACACATGTTTTCTAGGTTTATTTTCCTAGGCATATATAACTCTTTTTTTCTTTTTACAAAAATGGAACAAGTAGATTGTGTCTGTGATAAATGATCACTAAAAATCATGCACCTATGAATATAAATAAAATAAAAACAGTATCTGAAGGCAGAAACTAAAGAAAATATTAGGGAAAAGTATAAATGCCAATTTAGTTCCTTGTTCTAAACCTTGATGAATACAACTTAAAGATGTATCCTAACCTAAAAAGTGATTTTAGACCTGATGATATATTTGATGCACTTGGTTATAAAATTTTGTGTGTGGAGAGGAATCCATAACCAAATAGAAGTTTGAAAACATCCAACCCCACTGGTGTACAAAGTGTTGGCTATGTTTTCACTTAATGAAGCAATGGATACGTATGCCAGAAGGGAACAATTACTGTGGAAGTTTGTTTCTCAAGAGAGAAATGTTTTTTTAATTTTAATATCCACAGACTATTAAATAGCAGTATTAAATATGGCCAGTCTGATTTGCTAGTACATAAAACAGTAACTATAAAAGAACCATTTTAGGCCCCAGTCCCACGGCCTAGTATCTGAGTTCAGTGTGCTCCACTTTGGTGGCCCGGGTTCGCAGGTTCGGGTCAGGGGCAGACCTACACAACTCGTCAGCCATGCTGTGGCGGCATCCCAAATATAAAGTGGAGGAAGATTGGCACAGATGTTAGCTCAGGGCTAATCTTCCTCAAGCAAAAATAAAAAGAGAAAGATTGGCGACAGATGTTAGCTCAGGGCTAATCTTCCTTGGCCAAAAAGAACCAGTATATAGTGATTAAATTAAACACGTTCTGAGACACCTTCTTCACATCTGTAATTCTCCTTCCCCACGTTATCCTAATTGCTATTGAATAATTATCTTGTGATGATTTATATATAAGTGACTATAAAGTCAATGAGACAATTAAGAGAGAGATAAAGAGGGTGAAGGGTCTTTTCATTGGAGATTAGAGGCCACCTGGAAGGGAGGGGTGGGTGCAAAATTCTCTCTACCCAAACCAAGTGTTAAGAATTTGAAAGAAGGGACAATAAAAATTGTCATGGGTTAAACTGGAATGATACCCAGGTGACCAGTGCTGCACCCTGTTGCCACATTTAGCCAGGATCCAGCCTAGGAGGGCGCTCAGCTGGGTAACCAGGGGCTGGGAAGATGTCCCCAGAGTGGTATGCCCAGGTTCCTGTGGCCAGCCCCATGGGCTGGACGTGCCAAGATCCTGATTTTGTTCTCTTCTCTTGGGAGCGGTTGGCACCCCAGAAATGTATACCAAGAGAACTATTTAGTTATATAGAAATAGATATGGTATTAAGACTTTTGTACAAAGTGTGTTCACATGTGTGATAAGTTTTGAAATCACTGGCTGTGTTACATGTTTTGTCAGCATTTACAACATTTGAAATGTTCAAAAACATCTAGCAAATTAGAAGAAATGACATATTGGATTTGTAGTTTTAAATGATATACTTAGAACACCTTAACTCTGTAGACATGTTTAAATGTCTAGGAAAGTCTGATTTTGTAAAGTTAAGGGTTTTTTTTTTTTTGCTAGGAAAGATTCTCCCTGAGCTAGCTTCTCTTGCCAATCTTCCTCTCTTTTTCTTTCCTCCCCAAAGCCCCAGTACATAGTTGTATATTCTAGCTGTAGGTCCTTATAGTTCTTCTATGTGAGCCACCACCACAGCGTGGCTACTATCAGATGAGTGGTGTGGTTCCACGCCCAGGAATAAGACCCGGGCTGCTGAAGGACAGCATGCTAACCTTTACCCACTAGGCGATTAGGGCTGGCTCAGGGTTTGATTTTTAATATGTTGAAAATGCCCAGGAAATTTGATATACTATATTTATGAGTTTTAATTTGTCAGATTCATAAAACTGTATAGGAAGGTTTTTAAAAAATTAGATATATAAATCTACATCTTTAGGTGTTTGTATTTTGAAATTATAAATCGAATTTAATAAAATTTAAAGTAGTGATGTTTGGAAGTTTCTTATAAATGATATAAATGCAAGAGCATTTGATTGATATTAGTTTGTAATTGCTGTTTAAATGTGCAGGAGAATTTCATTTGTGCAATTTTTAAATAAAAACATCCTTAATCAAAAAACCAGAAAAACTGCTGTTGAAAACCCGCAGTCTCCCTCTGCACCCTTCCCACAGGCCAGCACCTCCTTCAGAAGCTAGCTCCGCGCACCACTGAATTAGCATCCGGACACTTCCTTCCACCTCTTCTCTTGCTTCCACCTCCTTTCTTCTGTCAGCTACTTTTTCTCTTAAGACTGTATTTACAATCTACTCTGCCACTATAACAAAATTTTAACATATGTTATCCATTGGTTGATTATAAAAGTTAAAAGCCAATAAATAACATTTATGAAATTACACTATATATATATATTGTTGGCCACAAAGTGTATTGAAATTATATTTCCTTCTGTATGGTCTGATGTCATGGCCCCTCAGTCACTTAAATAAAAATTTCCCCTAATGTAAGGCTCCAATGGACTCCTATGTCTTAGACTCTGTCAATGACTTAAAATCATTTTACCTGCTTTATGGTTTTGGATTATGATTTTTATATACAGCCTTTGATTTTGGCTTTTCTCATTTTCTTTTCTATAGTTGACCAACTGATGGGGCTTCACCAAACCCTCAAGTTGTTCCATCCTCCTGTCACACTATCTACTAGAGAGAGCACGGCTTGTTCCGGGGGATCACGCACCTTAGCCCCCTCGCTCCCTCTTACTCATGGCCTGGGAGCCTACGGGATCGCAGGTGGCTTGCTTTTCCTTTCATGGCTTTCCTAGCTTGGACGCACTGTTTCCTGAATCCCACGTCTTCCTCTTTTTTTGATTTGTTCCTATTTTTTCTCTCTCTCCCTCCTCCACCCCCCATGGAGTGCAGCCTCTGTAACTTTCTAAGAAGTGCTGTGTGGAAAGCATTTTCTGGGGTTTCATGTCTGAAAATGTTTTTACTCTGCTTTCCAACGTGGTTTAACCTGAGTATAGAATTGGAGTTGAAAATATGTTTTGCTTCAACATTGTAGATGATCGCTCCATTTTCTTCTTGGGGTCAAGGTTGCTGTGGAGCAGTCTAATGCCATGCTAACTCATGCAGCCTCCTTTTGTGAAATTTCCTGAGGATGTCGCTGGGTATGTGTTTGGTTTTTGTTTTTTCCTCTTTGTACTGTGTACTCACTGGAGCCTTTTGATCAGAATCCTTGTGTCCTTTATTATTTCTTTGACACAATTTGTCCCTCAAGTTTCTGTGTTTTCTCTATTAGTTGGGTGCTAGACGTTCCATGTTTGTCTTCTGTTTCATATTTGCCAGTTCCATGTGTGTTTGCTCTATGTTTTTATAGAATTCCCCAAATTTATTTCTAGTTGGTTTATTAATTTTTTTGACAACTAAAAATTTAATCTTCCAGAGCTCTTTTGTATTGTCAGTTTATCCTTTCAAAGACATTCTGCTCTTAATCAGTATAGTAGCTTCTTGATCTGTGAATATATTTCATAAATTTATATTCTGTTTCCTCAATTATGTTTCTGATAGAGACAGGTTTTTTGGTTTGTCCATGTAGGATTTTACCTTTTATGCTTTTTTTCACGTGTCTCCTGACCCTTGATTATCCATTCGTATTTAAGAAAGAAGGACTAAACTGATTATTCTTGGTGGCTTGTACGTAATCCCTCTACTGTTGAGAAGGGAGGTATGTTTTTGATAGAATCTTCGCCGCCGAATGGGAAGTCGGACTGGGAGCTCTGTGCTCGCACAGGGGGAGGTGGCAGCTCTAGCCCATCCATCCCACAAATGCCAGAATGAGGAAGACTTTACTCTGGGCATCTCAACCAAGTGAAAATTCTTAGCTCTCTGCCATTTTTTTAGTCAATTTCTTTAGGGAAAAAAAAGCCCTCTGGACTTTTGTCTTGGGCCATTGCTAGACTTCTGAGAGCCCTGTGTAGAGGAAGGCTTGGGAGTAGCTGAAGGGAAAGTCAAGGGGGCGGGGTCTGGCTGGCACAGCTGTCCTGAGTCTAGACTTCAAATTAATTGCCCTATTTCCCGCCTCGCTTCTCACTCGTGCCTCCACTCTGCATGCCGACCCTGAGCCCAGCGCTTAGCTAGGGGTACGGAAGGGCAGCTCTGCTGCAAGTCCCCTTTTATCTGGCTGCATCTTCTTCAGTTTGTTCATTTTCTGTCAATATTTCTCCTTCTGCTTCTCTTCTTCTAAAATTCTATGTTGCATATAGCCCCACCTCTTTATTTTCTTTACTCGTATGAGTTTCTTTCTTTTCGTACTTCTCTTCCTTTATGCAGTGATAAGAGTAGCACTGGGATGCATGAGCTCAGTCCTCCGTTTTGAACCTGGAGACCACAGAGCTCCCTGGGAACGCCTTTGTTTCCCCAAAGATACTATGCTTTTATACCATCACCCATCACTGACATGCTGATGAGCAGGACCTGAGTAAATGACTAGTATTTCCATCAAATTTCTGCTTTTCTCCTGAAATGCATTATAGATCCTTACCCAAGCACAGAATGTGGCTGGGAAGAATTGGCTGTTGGGTCCAACAGAAAGCGTTTCTGTGAGAGGTTTGTTCTGTCATTCACATTGAGCACCGGATAGCCCATCTGTCTGGTCCAGGTGTCCATTACTTCTTCAACGGGCAGATTGCTTGCCTAAAAACCATGGCGATTAATTAACTAACAAGTAAGGGGAAATAAAATGGTAGTATAATCTGATAAAGAAAAGTCATGTATTAATCAGACAAAGAAGTAACTGAGGATATGCTCTTCCTTACCTCTTCAAGTGCTTCCCAAAAATCTGAAGTTTTTGCATTCTTAAATTGATATTTTTCCAAGTAAATCTGTATGTGAAAGAAAACAAGTATTTCAGAAGGTGATGTTTGCTTTTCTCATACTTCCGCAACACAAGCTAAGCCCCTAGACATGCTTCATTCTAATGTATAATACAGCGAGTGCACCTAGAACAAAAATCAATGACACACTGTATGCAAGACATTTTGCAACCTATAAAAACACTGTACAAATAATAGTTTATTTGTAAAGCATAAGGAATATTTTTTTTCCTATTAATGAGATGGCTCTCTTTTTTAGTCTAATGGCATTGTGACCAAGGGAGGAAGAGTTTAATTTTTACAGGACAAGCAATAAGTTACTTAAAGGTAAGCAAGCGTTCAGCAGTCAGTCAACAGTCCGTGGTATTTCTGATCCACTGCGAAGAGAGATCCACGGTTCTGTGATCTTCACTTAGCGGTACTGACTCCTTCGCGACTGGCTGCATCCCCTCCCTTCATTGATGTGGTGTTTTCTCACCTCAGACATTGGAGGAGCCCACCACACACGAGTGACTGAGGTGATATGCAAAGATAAAACAGGTGAGCTTGGCTCTCAGCCAGCTCAGCAAACCTGTTCTGTAAAAAGCCACGGAGCGAAGATTTGTGGGCTAGTCAGTCTCTGTGACACTGCTCAGCTCCACCTCTATAGCACAAAGAGCCTCAGACATGATGTAAATGAAGGAGCATGGCTGTCTGCCAATAAAACGTTATTTATGCACACTGATAGTTGAATTCCAGATCACTTTCACATGCTGTGAAATATCCTTCTTTGCTCTTTTCAGGCATTTCAGAATGTAGAAGTGATCTTGTTGGCAGACCTTACAGAAATGGATAGTGAGCTGGGTTGCCCGCAGCCAGGCAGGAGTTCACAGACCTCTGTTCTAAAGAAATGCTTATACAACCTTTTGAATAATGATGATGATGATGATGATGGATAAATTGAGGAAATTATTCACTTTAAAGATTCACTCTTCAAATATTTTGAAAATGCAAATCTTTAGCAATTTTGTTCACAAAATCTCTATACATACAAGTTTTCAGATATAATGTGATATATCATCAGAAAAAATTCCAAGTCTTCTCTGAATTTCATAATTAGCTGCCACTTGTGGTTCTCCAGGGCACCTTCCAAAGTTCCTGCTGTATCACTCCTCTGTTACTCTCTGGAATTGGCCAGTTCAAAATGTGAAAGTCCTCGATAGAAATGGAACCCTCTGGGGCCAGCCCGGTGGCATAGTGGTTAAGATTGAGTGCTCTGTTTTGGTGGCCTGGGGTTTGTGGGTTTGGAACCCCGGGTGCAGACCTGCACACTGCTCCTCAAGTCGTGCTATGGCAGCATCCCACATACAAAATAGAGGAAGATTGGTAAGAGATGTTAGCTCAGGGCCAATCTTCCCCACCAAAAAAAAAAAGAAAGAAAGAAAGAAAGGAAGGAAGAAAAGAAATAGAACCTTTTTAAGTGTTCTTTCAGCCTTCAGAGAAAATAACCAGTGGTTGACTTTGCACATATCATTTTCACTCCAAGTTGCTATAATTTTCAGTAGGTACTGTACCTAAGTCACATTATCTTCTAAATTACTCTTCAGGCACAGAGAGAGAAAACTATATACTAGCAGGACTTCTCCAAGAGGCCTAGAAGAGAGTTGAGGCCAGTCTGGAAAGCTGCCTTGGTCTTTGTTCTGATTGGTTCACTGCTCAGCACTGCCACTGGAAGGCAGGCACAGGAAGGGAGAGAAAATGAAAGGCACATACTCTACAGCGATTTTAGGTATTTGTTCCAGAGTTTTGCACAGACAATTTGTTCTATCTTAATAAAATACCTGGATACTCAGAATAATAATAATTATAACTATGGGTACCTGTTAATGACAATCTCTAGTGATAGTATCTTCTTAAAATGAACTTAGAAGAGTTTCTTTGTATATTCACAATGTCTTGAGCTTAGAAACGTGCAATCTTGGAGCTGGAAGGGACCTTAAATATTATTTTATACAAATCCCACATTTTGGGGGTGAACGAAACTGGTGCCTAGAGAAGTGAAAAGATTTGCCTGAAATTACCGTGAAGAGAATTCCGAATCCTGGACCAGTTTGTGTGGTTTTCGTCACTGTAGTTATTATTGTTACTGTTTTCTAAATTGCAGTTTCTTGCTTCTCCTGAACTAGAGGATGTTTGGACATTTATATAAACAGCATATTAAAAGGTACTAATTTCATTTTATCTACATTAGTGCCTGCTGAATATTCAATATTAAGAAATTTCCTCTTCATCTTGAATAAGCATGAGGAGGTCATGGCAGTCCAAATGTCTCGCTGACCTCAGTCCCTCAATAGCAGTCCCTCACTAGTGGTGTGGCTCAGCACCAAAGGAAGGGACAGTGGTTTCTATCACCAGCATCCCAGGACAGGGCATGTTCCAGCTGGGCCATTCCTGTCTGATCAGAGATGCTACTGACACTAGAAGGAAAAGAAGGGACGGATATATTTCTTAGTTCCTATTTTATGAGCATATATTATTATCGCTTGTGCTTTTTTATGTACAAGCACAGCCTTAAAGATTCTCCAGTTGATGGCTTTGCTCTTATTTTCCCTCACTCTGCACGTCATCTGCTGTCTGAGTTTGGGTTTAGGGGATGGTGATGGGTGTGAGAAAGAACAGACAGCTGGCCATGCCCAGATTTAGCACCACATCAGCTTAACTAATAAAGAGTCACTTTCGGCAGAAAGTTAGTATTTGCAAAGGAAAGACCTTAAACTCCAAAGTCACAGACTGTGGCATTTAGAGGCAGCAGTCACAGCATGAATGATAACTTGAGGGGGGATACTGTTCGATGTTTGAACTATCTGAAGGGATGTTCCAATTGGTTGGAGAGCTTATTGAGTGTGGCCTCTATTGATCATATACTATTTTCAGATATTAGCTCGTGTTTGAAGATCGAAGGAAATGAGCAAGTGTTTCAGTGTTTCTTGGTAAATTCATTCCATAACATTATAACTACAGGGAAAGTTACTATCTGTTCATTCTAGTTCACTCAGTAGCACCACCATAGTCACAGATACAGTGGAGGAAGACAGGTTTAACTAGGGAAATATCAGTTTTAGTCAGGACTGAGTTTTTTATTAATTACAGCAAAGACACTGGATTAAAGAAAATTCAAGACTATTACTGAATTATTAGAATAGCTGTTCACTTTTGAGGACTCTTTTAGTACCTCTCTAAAAAAGGTAATATGAAAAGTCATTTAATTTGAAGTCAGCTTTGAAGGCTCCAAGAATGTGTTACTTACCAATTACAATTTAATCTAGAATGAAAACTATGCAAATGGATTTTTAAGTTAATTTTTGAGAAGGAATTGTCTTTGTTTCTATATTTTATATTATTTATTATAGATATTCATTCACTCATTCAAGGAGCACTTTTTGGGTCACCCAACACTTGGGAATGCATTCTGCTAGGCACTGGAGTGTCTGCAAAGGTACGGATGACAGCGTTCCTTACTAAAGGCGCTTACAGTGAGAGAAGACACGATGACGTGTGAGTTTGAGCTGCTGGAGAAGTTACGTGACGTCCTAACGTACACGTAAGAACAGGCACACAGCTTCTCCCTTTCCTCCTAATGTCCACACAGAATGTTATTAATGAACAAAAGGAGTAAAATATACTAATGTACTCCCTAAATATTTCCTAAATCCTGGTCTTATATCTCACAGAACAGTCACCTAGGAATTTTAGTGTTGGGTCGAAGAGAACCGTTAGTAGAGCCACGCAGAAGCCTTGGTGGCAGTGAGAGCGGTAGGAACGGGGCAGACGCTGTCCTGGGGATCGCTGTACGGGTCCCTCTGGGAAGCTTAGTGGGGGTGCTTCTTTTGACCTGTTTGCTACCTTGTGGGCTAGACGCCCACAGCACTGCGCAGGCTGCCTACCTGTGAGGTCACAGTAAGGAGGATGCAGACGGAAGGGAAGGGGAGGAAGACAATTCCGGCTCCATCTCCAGGCTGCAGTGGGGCCAACCTGCAGGCAGCACCGTTCTGGGGACACCGTGTAGCCACTCTGATGATATAAAACCCTGAGAGAATTGGCTTAGGTCTACCAGAAGAACAAAAACGACACTGCAACATCCACCGGGAATAATGAGCTTAAGTGGGATGTGTGAAATGCTTTAGAAAGTTTATTGTGATTTCTGTTTCTGAAAGGAAGCAGCCTCTCTTTATTCATTAACTCCATCATCATAAGAATGTTTATATGAACCATTTTCAGATCCAGTAATACGGAAAAAGTCCTTTTACAGATGGTAAGGAAAGACCTTTATTGATGGATTTAAGTTTTTGTATCATGTTGCTATGGACGGAATTGTGTTCCCCAGAAATTCATACACTGAAGCCCTAATGCCCAATGTGATGGTATTTGGAGATGAGGCCTTGCAGGTCTTTAGGTTTAGATGAGGTCATGAGGATGGGACCCTCAGGATGGGATCAGTGTCCTTATGGGAAGAGGGACCAGAGATCTCCTTCTCTCTCTGCCATGTGAGGACTCAGTGAGAAAGCAGCCATCTGCAAGCCAGGAAGGGAGCCCTCAGCAAAAGCTGGGTCTGCTGGCACCTTGGTCTTGGTCTTGACTTCTCAGCCTTCAGAACTACGGGAAAATAGATTTCTATTGTTTTAGTCACCTAGTGTACGGTATTTTGCTATGGCAGCCTGAGCTGACTACTACACATGTAAAGAGTATCAAAAATAACTAAGTAATCTGTTTAAACTTCTCCATGAAACTTCTGCTAAATGGTAATTACTGATAAAATGTAGGCACTTAACTAGGTGTGAAATCGCCCTTCTATGTTTTACTATGTTATCCATCCCTGAGTAAGTAAAGGAAAAGTAAAAAGAGAATTGTCGTTAATTAATCACATATCTTAACACTCATCAGCCATGCATCAGCGTAGTTTACTTTTAATATCATCAAAAGCAATAAATGGTACCTGACATCCTCTTTGGAATTTCTCTGGTGTTATCCAGTCTTCAAGCATTCTCAGAATGGAAGCTCCCTATGATGGAAAAGAATCACAGATTAAACGAATAAGCAAATATCACTGATAGCTATTGTGACAGGCATTTCGTGACCATATTTGTGAGATTTCTTCAAGATAATCCTACCAAATCACATGGTTATAGCTCTATGGTTTTAGGATAAAAATACCACTTGGCACACCCCCATGTATCTATGATTCTAAAGCAACTAAAAGGTAAAAGAGACATTGATAAAATGGTCATCGTTTCAGTGATGAGGTTTGCATAATTATTGCACTTCACCAAATGAACCAGCAGATGGGGTTTTCCTAAGGAAAGAGAAACAAAGTTTCAGAAAAATCATGTTCTTTGATGAATAAGGAAAGTAGTTTCAGGATAAAATTCTGGCTACTTATTAAACATATAAACTTTTGGAAAAAGTGATTATATTTCACAGAGGGAAGTAGATAGTTGAGGAATTATCTAGTCAGATAGTTTAACATAAATAGATGTATCATTTAGGCATACAAGCCTTCTCTTCAAAAGTGGTTTTATTTCATTTGGTTTTCTTTAGTCTGAAGAATCTGATGAATACCTCTGCTCTCTACTTTCTTTTCACATATTTTAACATTAGTACTAAAATGCCCTATTTATAAAATTTTAAATCAATTTTCAAGTAACTGACCAAAAAACCATTTAAGTTAGTAGTTGTTACTATAATTTATTAAGTATTATAAATTATTTTTGTACCTGGTAGAAGGCTAAACTCTTAGAAAGATTTATTTATTTCTGACCTAGTATCTTAAACCATGAAGTATGTAGGACTCAGGAAGAAACTGATTCAATAAATAAAAACTTCTCATGTGAATTATTAGAATATACCATCAGTGGATTAGAAATTTTTATTTTAACAGACAGATCAAAAGGAATCATTGACAATCTGAAAGAAAATGAATAAAAAAAGCCTGAAAAAATGCCATGGGACTAATATAAGAGGGGAAGATAAAAAATACACTGCTGTAAATTTCAAACTCTGTGTCTAGGAGGCTTTTTTTACTCAAGCCAGTTTGATCTAGTATTTACTTTAGTAACTATAATAGTGTCTTAAGCACAACTTTAGCTATCACCCAGGAAAACAAAATGTGTGTATTAGTTTGCAGCGGCTTTAGAGCAACTTAACATAGTGGTTAAGCCAGGAGAGGCCGAGGTGGAAAACGACTAAAGTATTTGCAGGCAGCTGTGGAATATGTGTAGAGCAGAAGCTGCAGGAGATGTTGTGGGAGAAAATGGGTAACAAAACTTTGGGCCACTATAGATTTTCAGCAACTTTTCATAAAATTATAATGGATTAAAATGCCCCTTTTACAACACGCTACCAAAGTCATCTTATTTAAAATGGATAAAAGTAATTCCTTCAAACTGAGTCGGATTTAAATGCTTATTGGAAGCACTAAAGGATTCTACTAGAAAAGGTGTCCACATATATGGCATTTCTCACTGGTCACATGGGCAGAAAAAGAAGATTTAGTGTTTTTTTTAAAAAAATCAAATAAAAATTTAAAATTTGATGCTTAAAGTGTAAACATTCAATTATCAGAACGAGAGCTGTTATAAACAGAAGAGGAAAGAGAAATTTTTAAAAATCTGTTTCAATATTCCGTGACAATGACCAGCATTGATCAATTCCATGGAAGAGCACAAACTACTGAATATTCAACACTCGGAACAAGTTCTACACTGTTTCCCAAAGCCCATTATCATAGTCTGACCATTCTTACCATTTGTAGGCATTTACTCAAAGAAAAGCCACTAAACAGCAAGACATTCAAAACAATGTCATATTTTCCCCACCTTGCTATAGGAGATTCCATCAAAAACAGATGTTATTTCAGCAGGAGTTGCCACAGTGACAACAATTGGGTGTGAAGACATCAAAGAATCATCCTCTTGAACAGGTAAGACATCTTCAAGTAGGATCTGGTCAAGCTGAAATGGCAGAATGAGCCAAAGAAATACAGCACTTCCTTTAAACTGGTTCATATTTCAAAATATCATTTATATAATACAAATTGGCAGAAAATAAATGACAAACTATTTAAAACAAGCACTAGGTGTTCAAATTAGTCATATTTTGCACTGATGGGTCTATACTGATTCCATTCCCTTCTCCTATTTATAAATAACGCCTTTGACTTCGCCCCCATGTGACAGGCCAAGAAGACACAAGCATCTGTGAATTCTGTCTATTACTTCTGTGTGACTTTTGACATGCACTGTCTTTCCAAGCCCTGTTTCCATATCCATGCAATGGGAACGATGCTATCACCTCACTGATTTATTCTGAGAATTAGTGAGGAAGTGTGTTGATTTGCCGAAAATTGATGTGCAGATTTTTTTTCCATCAACTAATCATTGGAATTTGGATGATTCATAATTGATTGAAGATGACATTAGCTTTCGCTTTGGTTCTAATCATCGTCTTCTCATTCCAGTCCTAGCTTTTCTCAGCAAAATAGAGCAGTTGAGAAGTCTAGCTCCATGGTCAGACTTCCTTGGTTTAAAGCCCAGTTTTTCCACTTTCTAAATATGTAAACTTAAGCAAGTTCCCTCACCCATTAAATAGGGGTAATGATGGCGTCTACATTTCAGAATCGTGCAGAGGATTCAATGAGATAATGCCTGGCAAGCATTTGGCCTCATAGCTGGGACAGAAGGAAAACTAACACATCAGCTGCTATTATGATTTTGACTCTTAATCAATTAGATTCCGAAGTTTAACTCTGTTATAAAAATATCAAAAGCTCTCTTGATCTTACTTAATGAAAAATCTTTCCAAAAAAGGAGCATGCTATGTTAGTTTGTATTTTCCAATTTTGTGATTTCCATTTATAAGAGGCAAGGTACTATTGTCAAGTGATGACTGCCAATCAAGGGAATTTTGACTTGGATTTTCATTGTTGCACTCCTAAAATGTTCAGGCAAGTAGAAGGAATCTTGTTCTCGGCATCAGATCTGACTCTAGTCTTGGTTGTGCTACAAATTGTCTGTGTGAGAGTGGAAAGTTATATTCCTTTCCTGGGCAGCAGATTTTCACCTGTAAAATGGGCTCCACCATTGGGGTACTCATCAAGCTCTCATAATGTATCTTTATTTATGTGTCCCCTTCACCTAGCAGACCTTAAATCAGGAACTCCTTAAGGGCAGGAAATGTGTTTTATTCAATTTTGGGTCCTCTATGGTGTTCACTGAATGAAGAATGAATGAGTTGGATCGTGTGATTAAATGTCATTTAAGAACTGCCTGCTTACTAAATTCTTCTGAAATTTAATTGATGTTTTTGAAACTGAAATTGGAATATTAAAATGTTAAATATATATTATATATACAATATAATATTGTAATTTTTTATAATATCTGAATATAAGAAGGGCATCAGATTACTTTATAGAAAATAAAGAACAACATAATTTTTCATTTATATAGTTTAATTTCAATAAATTATGAAATCAGACATTTTCAACATAGATGAGTGGTTCTCAACTAGAGGAAACTTTGTTCCCATGGGGACGTCTGGAAATTTGTGGGGACAATTTTTATTTGACAACTGGCACAGGAGGGTTACTGGCATCTAGTAGATATAGACCAGGGATGCTGCTAAATATCCTACAATACACAGGACAACCCTCCACAGCAAAGAATTATCTGACCCAAAATGTCAATAGTTCCATGGTTGAAAAACCCTGATGTAGATTAAGATTTTTAAAGAAGCAACTGTTGCAAATTAACTGGTTCACTTTGTAAAGAGGGTTGTGGAAACTGCAAGGGCTTCAAGCGTTCAACATTGTCTTTTTATTCTGTCCAGTAGAGGGCAGTAGTCTACACAGTACAGAACCTCCTGTCCTTCTCTACTTTCACACATCTACACTCTTACACTTTCATAGACACAAACAGAGAAGAATACTTACACTAGCTAAGTATAAATAAAAACACATCTAGCTTTTTGGAAAAGCATATCTGTAGAGTTCACAGAAGCCTCTGTTCCAGGCCCCTCAGGGACACACAAGACTGTAATAGTAATTACATGTACGTGTTGGGAGCTTCTAAGCTTACAAGATAGAGAACAATGTTCTTTCATAGAGGGGAGAACTGACTCAAAGAGGAGATGTAACTTGCTCACAGTCACCTTCCCTGTAATGCAGCTAGGAAATGATGCATCCATGATTTGAACTTGAGTCTCACTACTGAGTTTGCACTCTTACCTCTTTACCCCACTATCTCAGCAACTTAGGTAAGGTAAGTCGTGTACAAAATTAATCTTAGACATTTTTCAAAAGGCTAGCACTCCAGATACTTTCTTGGACGCAGAGTTGGCATTGTCTAAGCTAGAAATTTTTTTCCTGCCTTGACACGTGTTCTTGAGTGACTCTACCAAGGATATCCTCAGATCGTAGGGGTCAGTTGCCCTCTAGGGCCTGGGCTCTTAGCAAGTACAGTTCAGTGGAGCCAGCTCGCTCCACCCCACTCTCACCACGGAAGTGCCAATTCACCAGTGCTCTTGGCCCCACACTTGGGCCATTGTCCTGGCCCAAAGGCTTCCATCTGCTTTGCGTGAGGAAAACAGATCTGGAGCCTAGGCATCCAGGGCTCACCATCTGCCACTCTCCTTCTGCGTGGTTCACTCCCAGGAACTCAAAGAAGGATGCAAACCCCTCATTGAGCCACAGGTCTTCCCACCAGTCCATGGTCACAATATTTCCAAACCACTGAAATTACAAGCAATAAAGAGAGAGTTAAATTCTCATGCCTTTGGTAGAGAGGCCTAGAAAATTTCAATAGTGATTTGTTCTCGTAAATTTTGTCGCTTGACACAGAAGTGGCAGGCATTGTACTTAGCATTTGTTTCCTGCTCTATTTCTCCTGGTTTTTAAAAGATCTTAAATTCTCCTCAGTCTATTGCCTTTACTTAGGTATTCCTGAGAATATTTAAAGTTATAGGAAGGCCTCTTGCGTATTTGCTAAAGGCAAAACGAGGTGTCTTAAAAGTTCCTTTATGGTAAAATGTTAGCACTAAGAAAAACTTTCAGGCAGGATTTTCTGAGTGGGCTATTTATTTTCTAAGTTATAATTAATTTCAATTATTTCTGTGGTCTTAAGCCACTTCTCAAAACAAGCTAATCGGTGCTAAGATGCCATACCTGATGCACAAGTTCATGGCTAACCACACTGGCCACCCTCTGTTGGTTTGACGAGGCTGATTCCTCAGGGTCATAAAGCAGGTTCGTTTCCCTGTAAGTGATGAGCCCCCAGTTCTCCATGGCGCCAGTGCCAAAATCTGGAATAGCTATTTGATCTACGGAAAAGAGAGCGTCCAGTGAGAAATACATGCTTTCCACTTGTTCACAACATTTCTTACCAAATTAAGTTCTTTGGATGAATGCTTTTTAAAAAGGCTAAAAATAATTTCTTGGAGTGAAAAACAATCATCTATTTGTGCAAACTTTTCAGTCTTAATGTGCTCAAAATTTCCATGGAACCTTTCCTGTTGGCTTCAGATATCAATGTGTCTTTTATTTTTCTAAAGAAGGAAACTCATGGCAATGCTCTTTTCAAGTCTGCTATAATTTTATGTCTTTTGTTCCTCTCTGTACTTCATTTTTATTAGCTCTTTTTTTCTTCATGATTTTCACTTAAGTAACACACAGCATCTGTTTTGGGGGATAAGCTGTCAGGAATAAGAGAGTGAAGTTTTCAAATAAGGACTTAGAAATACAGAGCTTCTAAGTGCACAGAAATATATTTTTATCCAAGGATACAGAATATTAGAGAAGATAAAATTCTACTTTTTCTCTAATTCTGTACAATTTGAAGTCAACCTGATTCCCTACTAATGGAATAGCTTACCATTCACTTGTATGTATTTAATTAGTTGGACCAACACGGAATTGATTATATTCTCTCTAAATTCCCTTCCAGTCTAAAATGTTGGATTCTATCAAGACTTTGGATTCCTTATATTTGCTGGGGCCAATAAACTTAGACATACTACCCGATAGGAAGAGGCAGTATCGATCAGTTCTATCTCAAATCCCCAAACAGAAAATGTTCGACTTGATTAGTGGACAGAATACAGCTCTTCAGTTAATGAACTATAATAAGAATGTAATTTCTTTATTATTACATATAATTTAAATGAGGCATGTAAATGAAAATAAGATTTTCGTTTAACACATAAGAAAAAGTCCTTTCTTTCTGGTTAAAATGAAGATTCTTAACTTTTTTATAAAAGAATGACAATGGATATATCTTAAATGGAGGTCATGGTTATAGCATCATGACCTTTTTGTGTTATCTTCATTCTTAGGTTTCGTTATTTTGTCACAAGAACACCATTTAAAGGATAGAGAAGTATTCCCCTCAAGGGCCAATATTTTCCATGATGTTATAAGTGTAATTTGCACCTATCTTTGAAATAAAGGAATTTTTTGTAAACTCACTTCTTTGGTGAGTATTGACATCATAATTAACTACCTCCAGTGCATTTAATTTTGCTAGGTATAATAAGTGCAGAAGTCATTTCTAAGGAAAGTCTGCGATAGAATCTATTCTGAAAGGGTTGAAAATGCATATAAAAGTATGAAGAAGAAGAAGTAGGAAGACAGAAGGAGGAAGAAAGAGAGGGAGAGACGGGGGAGATAAGTTTGTGAGATTTTCACTTCCCAGGTTATCTTGGGCGATAAAAGTGAGATAAAGAGAAAAAAGACTTTTAAATTAATGTGCTTAACATTTTATTAAATATTATTCTGATTTTGATGAAAAGTTCTTTCTCTTTCTCCAGCTGTTAACCAATCAATAAATGGAACCACTTCCATTGAAGAGAAATGAGGCATCTACAAACTTGCTCAGAGTCACAGCCATTCCCATGAAGAGAATTTGGCTTTCCAGTTGCTCCGCATTGATTCTTTCTCAAAGTAAGGGCAGAAACAGAAATGCAGAAGTCAGTTGTTGGTTGGTTTGTTTTCTTGTCGCCTTAATTTCATCCCTACAGACACCCATATGGGTGTTACCCTTAAAGTCTTTGCTACTACTACTCAAGCTTACTAATAAAGCATTTCTGCTATTGATAGAAGTGTCACACCATTCTGATTATAACCTTATTTTATTTTAAAAGTAAAACATGCCCCCAATATTAAAAAAATTATTTATGGAAGGAGCACCAGTGTCTCATTTTAACTTCTGGAGAATCTAGAATTAATGTTGTACAAGAATGGGAAGATGGAAGCACATGGGACTCTGGCAGCATCATTTATCCCTATTATTTCCCAACTCATTGATGATAGGGAGACAATGTAAGCTATCGGGGTGGGTATTGGGAAATCAACTGATCTCAGTTGCTATTTCTGGCTCCCTCATTATCAACATCTGCAGTTGTGTGCACATACTTTAATCTTTATTTGGAAATAAAAGACTATACATCAATCAGGTTAAGAACAGAGTGTAGACATTATTCTTGGAGGATCCAGACTGGATCTTTCAGCATCTACTAAGTATTGGACACATATTGTCAGCATATAACAAAAAGACTTAGGGGTGACTATCAACTAAGGATGATAAAATGGAGGAAGTGAGTTAACTTAGGTGAAAACAAAGGCAATGTGAAAAATAAGAAATAAAAAATGACTCTTACCTAATTTAGGAAGAGAATAATTCATACCAAAGTATTCTTCAAAATAATCAAACACAGTTTTAGTTATGTTTGCAGCATATTCAGCTGTGTGCTTTTGCTCTGGCTGGACATATATAGTGAGCTATTAAACAAAACACAAACATTCAGTGAAAATTATTCTTTTTTTGATAAAACACAAAAACTATAAAATATGACATAATGGAAAGAAGGTGTGCTTCAGAGCCACGTAAGTCTAATTTGAATTTCCACTCTTTGTGGTCTTGGACAAATCACCTCACATCTCTGAGACTCATGTGTAAAGGAAAATAATACTGCATAACTCACTGAGTGATTTCAATGACTAGAAATAATGTAAGACACAATGGTTGGCATAGTGTCCAATGTATTTTTTAAATGTTATTACTTTTTTCTATTTGGAATATAGATTGTCTTTTTAATATCTATGTATCTATCTATGTATCTACCTACCTACTCATCTATCTATCCATCTATCTATCTATCTGTCATCTATCTATATCTATCTCTGTGCAATCTGTCTTTGAGGAAATGAATCACGTGATTTTTCTCATCTCAAGAGCCCTTAGATTCATGCTCTCCACTTGTGCTATCCAAGTTACCCTTCTGATATTTTAACTGTTCTGCTCCCAGAGTCTAAAATAAAATGATTCAAATTTTCCTGAGAGGGAGGCATCTTGATAAGCTACATCAATTCTTTAAGTCTCTAGGAAATTATTTTGTGCCCCTGTGACACAATTTATAAATCAAGCCAAGTAGAGACTTCCCCTTCCCCAATTCTAAGCATACACGACGAGAAGGACCAACATAATGTCGACGGAGAAGAACAATGCTGGACTGACACTGCCTGACTTCCTGACTCACTACAAAGCTACGGTAATCAAGACAGTGTGGTATTAGCAAAAGAACAAGCAAATAGATCAACACAGCACAATAGAGGGCCCAGAAATAGACCCACATAAATATAGCCAACTGATCTTTGACAAAAGAGCAAAGACAATACAATGGAGCAAAGATAGTCTCTTCAACAAATGGTGCTAGAACTGGACATCCATATGCAAAAATATGAATCGAGACACAGACCTTACATCCTTCACAAAAAATTAACTCAAAATGGATCACAGGCCTAAATGTAAAACTCGAAACTGTAAAACTCCTAGAAGATAACACAGAAGAAAACCTAGGTGACCTTGGATAGGAGGGTGACTTCTTAGATAAAACACCAAAGGCATAATCCGTGAAAGAAACAGTTGATAAGCTGGACTTCATTAAAAACTTCTGCTTTGTGAAAGGCAATGTCAAGAGCATGAGAAGACAAGCCACAGACTGGGAGAAAATATTTGCAAAAGACACATCTGATAAAGGACTGTTACGTAAAATATACAAAGAAATCTTAAAACTCCACAAGAAGAAAACAAACAACCAAATTAAAAAATGGGCCAAAGACCTTAACAGACAGCTCACCAAAGAAGATGTACAGATGGCAAATAAGTATATGAGAAAATGCTCCACATCATATGTCATCAAGGAGATGCAAATTAAAACAACGAGATACCACTACACACCTTCTAGAATGCCAAAATTCAAAACACTGACGACACCAAATACTGGCGAGGATGTGGAGTGATGGGAGCTCTCACACTGCTGGTGGAAATGAAAAACGGTACAGCCACCATGGAAGACAGTTTGGCAGTTTCTTACAAAAGAAACATATTCTTACCATACCATCCACAATCATGCTCTGTGGTATTTACCCAAAGGAGTTTAAAACATGTCCATACAAATACCTGCACAGAGATGTTTATAGCAGCTTACTCATAATTGCCAAAACTTGGAAGCAAACCAAGATATCCTCCAGTAGATGAAGGAATAAATAAATGATGATACATCCAGACCTTGGAGTCTTATTCAGTGCTAAAAAGGAATGAGCTATCAAGCCATGAAAAGACATGGAAGAACCGAAAATGCATGTCACTAAGTGAAAGAAGCCAATCTGAAAAGGCTACATACTGTGTGATTCCAACAACTGTATGACATTCTGGAAGAGGAAAAACTATGGAGACAGTAAAAATTTCAGTGGTTGCCAAGAATGGGGTTGGGGAGGGAAGAGATGAAAAGGCAGAACTTAGAGGATTTTTTTAGGGCAGTGAAAATACTCTGTATATTATGACGATGGTAAATATCATTGTACATTTCTCCAAACCCATAAAATATACAACACCAATTGTGAACCCGGAGGTGACTATGGACATGGGGTATTGTGATATGTCAATGTAGGTTCATCCTTGGTAAAAAACATACTATTTGGGAGATAATGAGCGAGGCTATGTGTGGGGGAGACGAGAGGGTATATGAGAAATCTTTGTACCTTCCCCTCAACCTAGTTGTAAACCTAAAACTGTTCTGAAAAAGGAGTCTTTAAAAAAAAAAGGTTGTGAGGAATTCAAATGAAGTATACTTGCCCAATATAAGACCTGATTCAAAACCCTCAAGTAAAGCAAAAGATAGTCATCTGGTAAGTTCAAGCTCATCTACCTAACCGGAACCAGTGACTCATCATTAAAATAAAAGGAAAAAAGGAAGAGAAATTATGCCTACTTTCCTCCTTTATTATTCCAAAGGCATTGCTAGTTTTGGTATTCATTTAAGCACCCACCCTGGGCCATCTTTTCTTAGAAGTGAGGAACAATAGAAAGTTCCAATAATTTAAAGGATGGGTTCTGAAAGACCATCCCTTGAAGGACCAGTGCTCGCTCGCTGTTCTCAAAGCCACTGCTAATTGACGTTCTTGCTTCATTTGCATAAGTGAAATTGTGTTCATCTTCATCTCCAAAGGCAACACAACTCACTCAATTATCATCCCCACCTTCTTTGAGGTTTTTGGTTTTTATTTTTGTTACTTGCCAGAAGTGGTGAGACATTTCCCCACTGCCCTCCTGTCCTCTTTGTGAACAACAAGATGCATTTTCCAAGAAGTTAAGTGAAACTAAGGATCCAGTTGGTGGTCACTGAACAGAGCAAAGGAAACTGTCCCATCTGAAGTAAAAAACATCACGTTTGCGCAGGACTGCCATGTTGTAAACTGAGATTCTCACAATTTTTCGTCTGCAAACTAATTAGTGTGTCAAACCTCCCTCAGAATTTCGACCACATCTATTCTCTGCCACTAAAACCCTCAAGAAGGGCAGTTCCTCTCGACCTGCTCCACTGCTGTCTACACACTCTACTTTTGTGCTGCACATAATGTCTGCAAAGAGTGCTGTGCGAAGAGGGCTGAGAAAGAGGAAGAAGAGATAGTGTGGCAGCCGGACGTGGAGCAATGTGGGGGAGAAAGGCTTTGTGTGCCTGTTCTGCCAGTGTCTTCTCATTTCCCACGCCAGCAGGCTGACTCCCTTTAAGCAGAATGCTTCTGAGGCAACATAATCTGGTTTTTCTTATTCTCTGTATTTCTGGTGTTGTCAACAACAGGAATGCAGTGCCCTTAACTAGGATTGATGTTGGTGTAAATTCAATCAAAATAAAAGTAATCCCTTCCTCTTTTGTTTCTGAGAAACTCAACCCCACAGAAGTATGTTCTGTCTTTACTGTCTGGCCAGTCTGCACGTTACCTGTGATGTATGACTCTTATTTTGAAGGGTCATAGATCATATTTTATGACCATTACTTTGATCAAGTGAGCTAAGCAATCACAGACTACGTAGATACAGCCATTAATCTTGCAACGTAATTAGCCAAAGCATATCTGCGGGTGTGCCCTATCTGCCATACATCACAAATATACTTTTACTCTAAAGACTCTTCCAACATACCAACGTTGTCTGTTATTTGAGGCTTTCAGATAGTTTATGCTGCATCCATTTAACAGCAGAACACCTGTGATGTCTGGATTTGGTGATTTAAAATAGCATCCCCCCTCCGCCGGCACCTTCCCTGGCCCTCTGCCCGGCCCTTCCTGCTCTCTGACCGCACCTTCAGCTTGGGCTCCATCTGCATCCCTCTCTCCTTTCTGTGGGCTCTGGTAGAGGTGCTAACACGCCTCCATTATCTGCCGAGCCTTGGCACTTCTGTCCACGACAAAGTTCAGTAAATTACCCCTGAACTGTTATCACTTTTTAACCATAACTGGCTTTCTAGTTTACATGCCTGCTTTACTGAGATGATTTTTTTTTTAAGCATTTGACTAGCCATTGTAGGGAGGAAGACTTTTCCTCTACCTAAATGTGGGTTCGTCTGGCCGGAGAACAAATTAAATTCACATGAGGCAGAATTGCAAGAGAAAATTAAACAAAGATTTATGAGGAACCATGGCCCGGGGCCTTTCTTCCCAAAGGAAGAAAGGGCACCGAAGAAGTGGGGTGCACAGAGTGGTTATATATGCCCAAACAGGATATTTCACATATGATTGAAATGTCCCTGCTACAATAGTCACAAGATTGCCCTGTCGGCACAGCGCTTGATGGACACAGCAGGTAGTGGTCTGCTATCTCAGAGGGCGTAGCAGGAGGCAAGTCTATTGTCTGGAGCTGGGTGGTCACAGGTGAGCAATCAGTTCCTAGCCTAAGGAAAGATGCTTAATCCTTAAAGAAATGCCACCGTTGGGAGGGGGAGGGAAGTCAGTTTCAGGAGGTCACCAGACAAGCACAATAAAATGCAGATTTAAGTCCTTGCCTTTGGCATTGATGAAGAGTTTCTAGAGAGAAGGTCATCCCCTTTCTTCTGCCTGGTACAGAGAGGGAGGCACCTTTACAGATGGAGATTTCCTTTACAATGTAAATGTCTCCTAACAAAGGGCAAGCAAGTTCCACCCCTCAGAGCCTCCTTCCTTGTCCCAGTTTATCAGAAGCAATCAGCCTCAAATAATCCTGAAAAGAGACATATCTTGGGGTGGCCTGTTTCAGGTCCCCACACCATATTGAAATGGCATGGAGTCGGGAGGGAGACAAGCATGCATGTTCTTCCTCTTTCTCTTTCTTTTCTTCTACAAAAGTCATATACGCCTTTATTATTCAAGACTCTATTAAGGGTTAAATATAAAATTTATATGAAAGCTGTATAACTTAACTTTATAAGTAAATATAAATATGAAGTTTGTAAGGTACCTCACCTCCATGGTATTTTTCCCCCAAACCCAAACCCCAGTCTGATCAAGAGAAAACATCAGACAAACCCAAACTGAGGGACATTCTACAAAATATCTGACCAGTACTCTTCAAAAGTGTCAAGATCATTAAAAACATGGAAAGAAAGAAAATGTCACAGGTTGGACGAGATTAAGGAGACACTGTAACTAAATGCAATGTTACCACATTGGATCTTGGAACAGAAAAAGCACATTAGTGGGAAAACTGTGAAATCCAAATAAAGGCTGTAGTCTAGTTAATAGTTTTGTACAAACATTAATTTCTTAGTTTTGACGAATGTAAGATAAATGGTTATTTAAGATGTTAACAGTGGGGGAAGCTGGGTGAACGTTACATGCGGACGCTCTGTTGAATCTTTGCAACTCTTCTCTAAATCTAAAATTATTTCGAAACAAGAAGTTTAAAAATATTTCTGAGTATTAAAACAATGGAAATTTTTTAAAATAAGACTATTTCCACGTAGGGGAATGCATAAATTAAAATCCATGGTGTAAAACCTAAAACTGCTCTAAAAAAATTAAGTATCAAAAAAAAACCCCATGCCATACGTATTTCCTGCCCTCAACCAATCTTCCCAGTGGACTAATGGAAACAAGTAAGAAGACGAGGCAAGTAGGGAGGGTTCATTCACAGGTACAATTCTAGGTGCAACTATTCAGGAAGCATCTTTTAAGACTTTTTTGGAAGAAGGCACAATGAAACTTCTTTTACTGAGTTTTTAGAATTAATATGGTTACGGTATAATTAAATGGAGTAACTAAGTAAATGGATAACACTTTCCACCAGCATTCTCTTAGTGAGCAGTTCTTCCCAACTTCCTCCTCTAATCACGAAAGCCAAGACCTAACTAATCTCCAGTAAGCTAACTGCTCCTTTTTGCACATCCTTCTTTATAAAAGACAGGTCAAACGCTCCAAAGAAATTCAAGGCCTCATTAGCACTCACTCTCAGGAACAGGATCACTCTTGCCATTTAGCTTGTCCTGAATGTGGTGCCTAGAAGAATATTGAAAACTGGAAATTCTGCCAAAGTTACTGAGGACATAGGTCAAATGTACCTCAGATGGTGTCGCAAACCTAATAACTCAAAACGGTTTTATATATGGTAAAATGGGGGAATTTTCCTTTTCCTACTTGCTTTTTCTCTTCCAAATTTTCTATAATGTATATGCATTAACCTATAATTTTCAAAACTTAAAAATATGTTTATAATCCACATTGTTCTGGATTTGAAAATGGACTGCAGGATATTCCAATGCAGGGACTTTGAGCTGAATTATCAGGTTAATAACATGCTTATTGGGGATATTGTTTCCCATGATATGACTCTTGAAAGAGCAATAAAAGTACATTTTATTGATAGCTTGAAAGTTAATTCACATGACTAGAAAGTCATATAATCTCTCTACACTTCATACAGTTCAGGGACTTTTTTTTTTTTTTTTTTAGGATAGATTTCAGTGATTTCATTTACTTTAAAACCTTTAACCAATCAACTAAACCTGAAAAGATCTCAAGAGTAGATTTCCTGCCAACAGAGTTGTAAAAAATCCTTCCATCAATGGATGGCCTCAATTGTTCCTAAATTACTCCAGGTAACTCTCCAAGTTACTCTGTCTTTTTCAGGACTGAATCAAATTGCAATGCAACTTATATTCAAAAGAGGAAATATGCAGAATTAAAAGTCTTCTGAGCTACCTTCCAAACTCAGTTACTTTTTTTCTTAAGAATTTTTTAAGATTGGGCCCTCCAGTCTAATTTTTTCTCATGAGCAATAAGGACTTTTTAACATAATGAACAGTTCAACTACTAACAGCTGCTATGTTCTCGCCACGTATACAATTAAGAAGCACACAGGCCTTGATTCTGTGTTTATTGATATGAAGAAACTCTTGCCAGAAGGGTGAACATACCCAAGAAAGTTTAATCAGGTTATTATAGGTTCTTGGATTGTGCAGTATAATCTGATTATGAATAACAGATGATTAATGTACCAGAATAATACTATTAGAAGCAGAACGTATAGGAATGGTTTTTTGATTCATGAATTTCTACGAAAAATGATGTATTACACAACAGCTACCTAGCTCCATTTTTTTTTTAACTGAAAAAATAATACAGGGACTTTGGATCAAGACGGTGCAGTAAATTGATGGTTTGATGTACCCCACTTCTCCTAAAATACAGAAATGACGATGCAACATAAAAATGCAAAACCCACAAGACGTATGAGGACTTTAAACTATATAAGCATCTCCATGGAGCTGATAAAAAACACAAAGCAGTGGGCAGGAGGTGGAGCTACAGGCTTACTGGGCTCTGGTTTTGGAAGAATTAGGAACAGGTTCCTGAGGGTCAGAGCCGGGTCGGGCTTTGGAAACTATGCTTTAAAATTCCAACTACAACTTCTGATTGTTTTCTCATAGCTTTCTGTTTTTATTTTATGGTGATCACGTCTTCTTTATTCTCCGAGTGCAATAAAGGTTATGTGTAGGTGTGTGAATGTTTAATTTTTTATGGATTTTTATTTGCAATTATCTTTTGTTTCCTGACTTTTCACTGTTCCCCCCACTGTGTTTTTCCGGTTATTCGTCTTGGATGTTCTCTTTTATGTTGCTTGTTTTCCTCATATGCCTATTTGCCTTAGGTTGTCTGCTCAACTCTAAGAATGTAGGATGTGAGGCTGGTGTGGGTTTCCTCTGATGTTACATTTCAGTAGATTTAAATAGGGTGGTGTTCCTATAATTCTCTCTGGAGTGTGAAATCTTACTGGGGGCATTTTGCTTGAATGTCAACAGTTAGATTTCAATTTAGAGCGAGTGGGTAGGGAGCCAGGCAGGAAGCTCCCAAATGCCAAAGAGGTGGAACTTACGGTGAATTGACATTCACATTGGATGCCTTAAAGTTCTCGCGTAAGGTTCAGTTCAACCTTTGCAGGAAACAGCCCACTGGTTCTGCAGGAGGGACAGCTCTGGTTACTGTTCTTCTGTAGACGGGGTGTGGGAGGGGCACTATTTAGTTCAGTCTCACTTTCATTGAATTCTTCTGACCTGAGTCTCTGGGAAGTGTCCAAAGAGAGTCTGGCTTTCTGTTCCTCTCTCATCAAACAGATGATCAGAAAGTAATACATTATGACAATAGTATCTTTATTTCCCACCCAAATGATGAAAACTCTGCTGATTTAAGACAAAATGTTTTATACTCAGTTTGGGTAGAAGAACCATTTAAGAAACATTGATCACTTAAAGGACATTTGGGGATCTTTTGCCAAACTGTATTTTCCATTATGTCATTCCAAATCCTTTGTATAAAATCCATCATTAGAGCCCAGCTAACTGGTACGGGCTCTCACGACTCACTCAGCCAGGATAGCTACCTTACAACTCAGTGTCCTTGCTCAGAGGACCGGGTGATGGAGCCATACTGGAAATTCACTCACTGTCACTATAGGAAATAACTCCAAGTACACTGTCCTCTGCTGATGGTTGGTTACACTGTCTTTATTGATGAAATTACATCATCACTAGCGAATTGTTAGGTTTTCAGCTTTGTTTTGGTGCTTCTACTCAAAATAGAAAAAGTTGTTGAGAACATAATCATTAATTTAAAAAATCGGTGCAGAAAACACCTGCACATGATGAAATATATCCATGCAACTGAAGTGTGGGTGATGAGGAAATCACCTTCAGACAAGATTCCATGTTTGCCATGAGACTGGAAGAGAAAACAAGCTGGGCTAAAGCTCTCACGTCTATATGAAGCAAGAGGAATGCCTCTGACAACACTCTGCACAATAGAGAAAAAACAACTTTCTCTTTTCAGTGGCATTTCTTTGTCACACCTCATATTACCTGGCAGCCACTAGTAGTGCCCTTTGCCACAACTGAAGGTCACATCAAAGCAACATATGTGGCAAGGGAAAGACAAAAGCTGGATGAGTCCTCATGACACGTAGCCCCTTTGCAAAGGTCTTTGGACAGCCCTCCATCTGCTATAGTTTGGGTACGGTATAGACAGTGTGTTGGAAACCGAGGATTGGGCAATCCCAGTACCAACCTCACTATACCATCATTAAGGTAGGTTCTCCCCAGAGCTGGTTTCACAGGAAATAGAGGGATCTATCCCTTCTCTCCAGTGATTGGTGAAGACGTAAAGATATTTTCAGAGTATCACATTTCAGAAGGCTTAGCATGGTAAGTATTTGGAAAGAATTTGGAATTTCAATCTCTACCACTTGCCAGCTGGGTGATCTTGAGCAAATTACTTAAACTCATGAAGTTTCAACTCTCTCATCTGTAAAGTGGGAGTGATGGTTTCTTCCTGATAAAATTATATTGCAAAGATTATGAGGTTTTATATATATAATACGTAGCACAGAGGTGGACTAACTAATAGTTTAAGCACGTGTTTGAGGCATAAGCAAAATAGGGGCCTCCAAAATGAGAAAAAAAATAATTAAAGTATTTGGTTTTTCAACAGAAAATTATCGAGTTAGTCATCTTGATTAAAAAAAATAAGCTTATTTATATTCCCTTACACTTTAAAAAAATGCTTTCGGACACTTTGCTATTGTCCTATTTTGAATTACATGTAAGAATGGCACCACAAACTTCCCAGTGCTCAGTTACTGAAAGCATACTTATCTAGCTCTGGTTTCCTCCTCCCCCTGGTCTCTACCTGGGACCCCACACAAACACATACACTCAACCTTATTTTACTAAATTGAGCATGCTCACATATTTTAATATATTTGTGCTGATACACTTAGGAGTTAGCTTTTGATGTATAGTGAATTTTCCCCTTAAAATAATTCAAGACTATGCATTGCTATGTCTGTCACGGGTGTTGATTTTTCACCTGTGTCCCTTCCGATTACTATACTATTTTTCTATGTTGTTCAGTGCATCACCAAGCGCACAGACTCTGTTGACTAATGGGCTTTTCTAGTCTGTTGTGTGTGTGTGGGGGGGAAACGATTCAAAAAAAGTAGAAAAGTAAGCACAACTGGTAAATTTTAAAAACATAGTGGGACTCACAGGTATTCCCCGATTCGACGTTCTCTGTACGGATGCAAACTGGTGCACAGCAAAGCACACCAGGTATGTGCTCATGGGGACAGACTTCTGGAAAGTTGTTCGAGTCCATTCATTATCCAGCGACTCTTGTTTCTATGGAAAACAAAAGACAACCTTTTATTTTTCAAAAGAACGATCACGTACAAGACAAACAAATGGTTGCTCCAAACCTAGCTTTCTAGTCAGAAGTCCTTTGTCAAAGCATAGGGGTAAATTTCTTTTTGTCTCTAAATGGCGATGTTGAAAAGACTAAAGGAAAATTCATTTTATTTTTCGTACTATGAAAGAGAGACTGAACTACATACTACATGAGGTTTCTCAGGGAGAAATATGATTCTGACTGTGATATAAACAGGACAGGAGTTTACTTATCTTTCTACATTAAACACAAGATCCTGACCATAATATGTGAGGGGGTACTGTGCCCTCTTAATGAAGGGTAGGCTAGTGCTCAGTGCCTCGCACAAAAGAAGAACTAAGCAGGTATTTGCTGATTCGACTATGTGCAGGAGGGCAATAGCTCTCCCAGGCACAGCAGGAGGCTGGGTTCTCTTCCATCTCTGGTTGTCTACATGGAAGGCCCAAGATTTGGTTACTAAAGTCACTGTCTTGGTTACTATGGAGAGAGAGAAGGATTTCATTAGTTGATGCAACTACTGACCCCGTCTATCTGGTTTGCTGTCATGCCAGTGTTGCCCTCCTCACTGCCAATCACCAGTCCTAATACTTCATCCATGAATACTTGCCCAACTCCTGTTACCTGGTGTTTAGACATGTCCACATGCCCTGCCACCACACAGTATGTCACAGCACAGTGGGAAGCTTTCAAAAGGGATCCAGTGGGAGGCTGGACTAGAAGGGACACATCGTTGACGAGGCAAGCAGGTGTGTGCATGTGCTTGTGTGGAAGTGTTGGAGCCCCATAAAAACCTACCAGTACTCATTTTGATCTCCTAATGACCCAGAATATTCTCCTTCTTCCAAGACTGTTACCTGGATCTAGTAGAAGGTAAAGAAGCATACTCTGCAAAATGAAAAGGTCAGCTGGGGAGGCCTCAAGCAGAAGTTAGTAGAGTTTGCATTCTTTCTCCTCCCACCTTCACCTTGCCCTTCCATGCCAGGACGTTCTGAGGGCATTTTACCCTGATCCAGTCTTCTGGATTGCTGCGTCATACCTTAAGTTTATCCTTTCCTCTTTCTTCTCCAGTCAAAACTCAATTGCTCAGGTGCCTGACACCAGAAGAAAACGTGGATAAACTAATTTACACCGAGGCATGGATGGCTGATGACAGTTTACTTTTTAACCCTGTTAAGCTTTTGTTCATTTTATTTTGTTCTTGCTTTTTCAACGAATATTTATAATTAAAAGGCATGATTTCAATGATGATCCTTCAGATAGTGAATCAGAAAGATGGGAGATATAATTTTGGCAGGGAGTCCTCCTGTACTGGGTAGGTGACAATTATGTCTAAGGATGAGCCAGACCCTTTAACATGTCAAATGGATAAGGTACATTAAGCCTCAAGTTTGACATAATGACACTTTAGCTAACTACATTACCCATTACAGGGATGAGGAGCTATAACAGAGGAAAGAGTCTTATGTTAATAATTATACAGACGGAACTTATTCTACTCTTTATTTTTTTTGCTTGAGGAAGATTTGCCTTGAGCTAATGCCTGTGCCAGTCTTCCTCTATTTTGTACGTAGGTTGCTGCCACAGCATGGCCACTGACAAGTGGTCTAGGTCCGTGCCCAGGAACCAAACCTGGGCCGCTGAAGTGGAGTGCACCAAACTTAACCACTAGGCCACAGGGCTGGCCCCTAGCCTATTTTTCTCAACATTTAATGAGCACTTCTCGTTCACCAGAAAATCTATGGGCATGGTGTTCCTGGAGCTGGCTTCTACACTCCACTATTGAAGTGATGATCTTTTGCAGTAGCTCTATCTTAAAAACTCGGTTTATATTCAGCTGAAAACTAAGATCAGTGACTAGGCCCTTGAATAGTTTTAACTCTGTAATTCCATTAGTTGGCCATTAATTTGTCCTGATGAGGGCATTCTTTCAGTCAAGCAGAGCCCAGCTGTTTCCTCTTGCTGAGAAAACCCAACAGGGCTTTTTGACTGGACTGTGATATCTTGGGGTAAAGACTTCTAGGACTCAAAGACAAGAGATTGCTAAAGTGTATTTTCAAGCCTCTAAATAAGCTATTAGAGCACATTCAATTTTAGAATTCAGTGGGTTCTCTCATAGCAAATCAGGTAGTTTACCTGATACTGTAACAGGCTATCTGCACGAACAAAAAAATTTTGAAAATACTCACCTCCACTGGCATATTTGAAAGTGCCTCATATTCTTTGGGATGGATGATAGATATTGTATAAGTTGCCTTTTTGTTGGGCTCATCGAAACAAGGGAAGGATTTCCTGGCGTCTGTTGGTTCATGATCAGCGGCTGCTATGCTCCTTAGAAACAAACACACAAACAAACAAAACATATGTCACCTCTTCTGACAGCCCTGATGTTTTTATTCTCATAGAAAAAAATCAGCCATGTAATTATAAGCATTGCATTTCTTAAATGAGTTTCCACCTAGAAAACTATCAAATCATTGTCAAAGTCTTTCTCAGAATTTTTAGGTTAATAAATAAACGAAAATCCGGAGACTGCTTCAAATATTCAGGTATTTTGGTGCCATGACTAAAAATGCGTGACCTGTAGAAGAGCAAAAATAAATCCAGTGATGAGCTAGCATTCTTTCCACCCCAAAGCCTTCGAGCAACAAGTGGATAGACACAAAGCCAAACTCGAGGGCTTGTTTCCAGCTGTCCTTGGGAGCGTGAGCAGCTGTGTTCTGTCCCAGAGTAGAGGAGCACATTCCAGAGTCCCCAGCTCCTGTCCCCAATGGCACATTCTTTCCTATTATGTTACACCAGGGACAAAACCCCCAGCTGCATTTCCATGCAAAGGCAGTGCTGTGCGTAATCTCCCAAGGGAAGCAAGCTTTGGCCAGGTTTAAAGTAGCACTCTTTTATGCCTCTAACTAGGAATGTGCTTGTGTAAGCTAACATGTTAATCTTTCATGTTTCCATCATGTCAAAGTGGAAATATTTTTTCTGAATAATTGTTCAAAAAACCAATGAATATATACTTTTTACCTATAGTCATTTCACAGTAAGATAATATTATTGTACATTTAGAAGATTAAGCAAAGGAAAAAGAAGAAAGGAAAGGAAGAGTAAAGAAGCGCCGATGGGGATTCATTAATAACTTGTGTGAGGACAGTACTTCATCCTTCACGGTTCCTGGGGACTGAGGAAAGCAGACCTTGAGGAACTCCAGGCCACATTATTAGATGGCTCACTCACCCCACAAATATTTACTGAGTGCCTTACTTCCACACACACACAGGTAGAAACACACACACACATTTGCCAGGCATTAGTCCAGGTGCTGAGGGAATAATGATGAGGAAATAAACGAATAAATACGGAAGGTGGTGAGAATTCTACAGAGAATAGAACAGGGGAAGTGATGGAGAATGCCGAAGGGAAAGCGGTGAGCAGGTGCGGGAGAGTAGCTGGCGATGCTCTGGAGTAGGGGGTGCTTTGCTGTGATCTGAATGAGGAGAAAAAGCCAGACAGAGTAAGCAAACAGTAAGGAAAATGTGTTCCAGCGGAGGGAACAGCAAGGACCTGACAGGTGTCCACTGTGGCTGAAGTACAGTGAAGCTGAGGGGCTGGGGGGAAAGAGGAGTTCGGCGAGGTCGGCAGAGGCCAAAGTAACAGTCTGCATTTCGTTTTGGTTCAAGGATTACGACATGCATCAATCCATCTAAAAACTAATATGCCCTAGGTCAACATACATCTACAAGAAATTAAAATATTTTAAGATTTCTTTTAAAAAACCCTCTAGATATAAAAGTTACTTGTCAAAAACTCAGCCGAGAAAACTAATCTATGAAAAAAATAAAATCATAAAAGTGGTTGTCTTTGGGGGCAATGTTGACTGAAGGAGGAAACTTTTTCAGGTGACTGAAAAAAATCTGTATCTTGATAGGGGTGTTGGTAACTAAGATGTGTGCATTTGTCAAAAGTCACTGAATTGTGCCCATTAGATTTGTGCATTTAATCTAATGCACAGTTAGAAGAATTCAGAAGAAATTCTTCTGAATATCTATATAAATTTATATATAAATTTTACCAAAATTTTAAAGGTATATAAATTTTACCAAATATAACTGTATATAAATTTATAAAGGTGTATAAATTTTACCAAAAATAACTGTAAATAAATATTGAGCTCTAGTAAGTAGGTTTGTATTGTTGCAGTAGTACGGATTGACAATTTAGAAACAACTTTCTCTGTATTCTAGGCTTGAGCAAATGAAAAAAAATATGGGGATAATGGGAAGGCAGGTTTTCACTGTTAGGGAAAAGAGTTATAACTTTGTAAAGGCAGAAGACTAGAATATACCCTTGGTATTGAACTGTAATTGCACGTTCAGTATAAATTCAATGATTTTTCTTATACATGTAGGTAGATGGACATAAAAATACACACAGAGATTTCTATTTCCTAGTTCTGTCTGCCGAGCAGGACTATACACAATGCCAAGCTTGTCCCAATGAGCACAACTGGTCTCCAGATGATGATTCCTGAATACCACTCTCCACTAAAAGGGACCGGGACTCCTCAGAGAAATGGCTGGTTCCAGAGCTGAGTCAGGAAAAGTCCAAGAGGATCCTCCAACATCTTGCTGTGCCAAAACAGAAGGAAGTTCTCAAAGAATCATGAGAACAAGTCAAAAGGGCCAGGAGCCCACATGAGAGGACTACACTGGCCACATCTGGGGGAATTGAAGCGTTAAAATATACAATGGGGCTACAATCCAATGAATAAAAAAAGAATCCATGAATCCCGACTCTGATAAAATACTATGAATAAGTAAATAGGAGAGGGAAAGCTCTTTTTTACAATAGATTGTCCACCAATAATTTGGGGAGAAATGATGGATTTAGAAAGTCATCCATGGATGCCAAAACCAGTGGGTGAAATTCTGACGAGGAACGGGACATTTGCATAGTGTCAAAGACTCTCTCCGAAAATTACTGACAAAAAGAAAATTGTCACTTTATCACTGGAGAAACCTGTTGGAGACCACATCAGGCAACGATCGAAGATAGTGTCACTAATAATAGTACAAACCAACACGACATGCCTCTTGGTGTGATTTCCTGAGAGGGACACAGCATCACTGCTGTGAAAGTCCTGACGAACATGCTTAACTTGCATTTTTCAATCACGAGGAAAGTCAGACAAACTAAAATTGAGGGACAGTCTCAAAATAACTGTACTCTTCAAAAACACCAAGGTCGTGAAAGGCAAAGAAAGGCTAAGGGCTCTTCCAGTTTAAGGGCATCTAAATGGTGTGACACTCAAGGCAATGCATGGATCCTGACTGGACACCAACTTGGTAAAAATAGCTTAAAAGGAAGTTTTTGGGTTAATTGATGAAATTTGATTATGGGCTGTGGATTAGATAATTGTATTATATCAATGTTAAATTTCCTGATCTTCAGTAAGTGTACTGTGGTTATGTTAGAGAATGTCCCTATTATATTAAGAAATAGATACTGAACATTAAGAGGTGAAGGGAAGCAATGTTTCAATGTACTCTAAAGGCAGAGAGAGACAGAGGCAGAGACACGGGGGAATAGGACAAAACGTAAATTACTGGTGAATCTTGGTAAAGTGCTTCTAGAAATTCCTTGTACTATTTGTAGTATTCCTTGTAACTTTTCTGTAAGTTGGCAATTATTTCAAAATAAGAATTTACCCAAGAAAAGCCTCGGCCAAGAATTTATTCTTCAGCAGAGTAATTACTGATTAGTTTTTGTGAAGATAACAGTTTAACTAGGTCAAGTGGACTTTCTAACACCATGCAGATCATAGTGAATTGCAAACACGTCAGAATATAGAGAAACCTGTACACTTTCCCAGGGGACTAAGGTTTTATATTAAGCTCCACCAAGCTCCAACCTATGTTTAGTCAGCTGCCTTTTTCTTCTGAATTCTTCTGGTTTTTCATTTCTTCCAGAGGCAGAGAAAAAGGAAAAACCACTCCCTGTAAGAATGTTATCAGCTTAGTCACACCTCCAAAATAAGCCAGCCAACTAATTTGGGAGGATGAGTTTGTGTGTGTGTGTGTGTGTGTGTGTGTGTGCGTGCGCGCGCCAGTGCCTTTGGGTGTGGGAGGAGAGGGTGAGGAGGGAGTGGAATCCCACCCTCTTAGGCAGTAGCCAGCAGTAGGTTCCCAAGCACTCTGTCTCAGGCTCTGCTCTATGCTAGAATACGTAGTCCTGAGCACCCAGCAGAGAATCATTTCCCATCCTTTCCTCACCTTCTGTCTTTAAGAGACGTTGTGCTTGATTGTAGGCAAAAACTGCCTTCCTGAAACTGAGCCTCTCTGAGCTTGCCTTTGGAAATGGAACAGAACGGGGCTGGAGATGGCTCTGGGCAGTCCATCCCAGTGTCCTCCCAGCAGATGTCAATCACGGCAACTCCACCTCAGTGACAGAGATCCGGACTCACATGGGTATAGGGAAAGTGGCATTCATCAACCAGAAGGGCTGCAAAATGCGCAGTTTTCTTTTTTTCGAAGTGCAGAGTCAACATGATTTCATGAGGAAAATCCTCTTCTAAGAGTGAAAATTCCAAGATTCTAAACCTACTTCAACCCCTTAAGTGTGATCTTCGATAAATCACAAAACCCACTGACTGTTAGTGTTCCCCTCCATAAAACCTAGTCACCAAAGGACACCTGGGGGAGTGAGAAAGGGGCCATCTCATGTAGCAGTGCATTTGAAACTCCCTTGAAACTTACATAATGGGATTAGGAGACACCTCATTCCTTTTTTTTTCTGATAGAGCGCTTTTCACTACCTACAGACCTCAAATTCATTCATTAGGCAGGAATATCTGTACTGGCACAAAATTACTTTGTGTATAAATACTATTGGCAATATAACCATTTTTTTAAATGGTGACATTATTTTTCTCATGAATTCCTGAATAACTCAGAGACCCCTATTTACATGTGCTAAATTCTATCTGAAGTTACTAAAGTTTTCTAAACATACAAATTTGAAAGCAGGGTATATGAGACAGCAACACAAAACCATTTTAGATCACAGCTTCTTTGGGGAGGTTTTAGTCAGTGATGAAAACTTTTTTTTGAAGATTGGCTCCTGAGCTAACAACTGTTGCCAATCTTTTATTTTTTTCTGCTTTTTCTCCCCAAATCCCTCCAGTACATAGTTGTATATTTTAGTTGTGGGTCCTTCTTGTTGTGGCATGTGGGACGCCGCCTTAGCGTGGCCTGACCCATGTCTGCGACCGGGATCTGAACTGGGGAAACCCTGGGCTGCTGAAGCGGAGTGCGAACATAACCACTCAGCCACAGGGCCGGCCCCTCTTTTTAAAATCTGATGAACTGTGCTGCAAATTAACGGAAAACGCCTGTCTCGTAGCATAATGTGTTCACGGGCGACTCCTGGGTAGGTTCTGAATAATTCTAACGCCATGCAAACGTGCTGAGGTAAACCGCTTCTCCATAGGGGCCTCTCGATGCCACATTAATGAGTCACTTACCAGAGCCAGCCAATTAAAAATATAATTCTATGTAGCTTATTAATTTGCAAAAGGGAAGAAATCCCTCTGACTTCTCTGAGCTTATCAGATCAAGGTGACTTTGGCTAAAGCTGGAGCGAGGGGAATGATGACGCAAGTCACAGCCCAGTTCACTGGAGGCAATTTAAAAAACAAAACAAAACTACTTGATTATCTCATAAATCATCTGGTACACTGCTTCCACTGAAGACTCTCAGGCTATGTTCAGCAATTTAATAACTTAAGCCAGCAAAATAAACAGCAAGGCCTGAATGAAAACCTTCCAAAAAGGCTTTGAGCTTTTTGCGTCAAAAGGGCTTCTGACGCAGGTGAGGCTGCCATGATTGCTAAGTGTGTGCACAGACTAGGAGTTCCAGAATTAAGCAGGGGAACTGACGAGTGCAAGACAACCCGTCTAGATTATTCAGACTCCAACACGTCTTTATGTTGATTTGAATGAACCAGTTAATGATTTAACTTTATTTTACAAGTTCTCTTTTTCTATGGAGAAGACATTCGAGGTCAAGAAAATTTCTTTTTGTTTCCTTGCTTCCAAAGTAAAGGAAATTACTAAGCCTCCTGCAGCAAGTAAACAAGACCGAAAAAGAAAATCTGTTCTTTATTGATAATGGGTACACTGATAGCTCAACATATCAATCTACAAATATAATGAATAACCTGACGTGCAAGTAGAATTTCAAGATTGAAACTACAAATTAGTTTACACAGCCATGCAAGTGAGAATATAACACACACACACACACACTTACTAAGACCATCTCACTCACTTCTTTTCTGCCCTGTTTCGCTTAACTCCTAAATCTTGATCAGAAGCCCTAAACCTGTGCTTCAGACTTATTTTCCAAATGCGTACAAGACATCTCTTCCTTGATGTCTGACCGGCATTCAACACATCTAACACCGAACTCGTGACCTTCCCTTCTAACGCTGATTCTTCTCTTCTATTTGCATCAGTCACAAGCGTGGGTTATCAGAATAGATAGCTGGGGCATCCCAGACCTACAACTTTTATTCAACCCTTCCCCATAGTCAATCAATCTGCAAATCCTGACTACCTTACCTCCAAACGATGTTCTCCATTGCGTCCTCTTCTGTCTATCCTGAAATCACTGTCTTACCTGATCCTCATCTTCTCTTCCCTGGGTCATGGCAATATCTCCCTTATACCTACGTACGGATTTTGCTCTTTCCTTCACCATCCACATCTAAATAGTCGCAGGTTAATTTTTCCTTCATAATGGCTCTCATTAGCTTTCCTTCCTTTTCTTTCCTATAAGTTTCTCAGAGTCATCTCTGAGAATGAGCTAGCCTCCCATAGAAGCTTCTCCTGCAAATTAATTTCTTCTCCCCACTCTGCTCTTCTGACTTAGCACCTCTCCTTTTTGCCAGCTTTTACCTTCTTGCTTGCCTCTGCCTGTTGAAATCCCACCATTATATCTAAATTCAGCTTCAACCCCAGCAACGGGGGAAACACCCAGAAAACCCCAACTAGAAACCGTCTGTCCCTCTTTGAACTTCTTGTTGTAATTCTTGTCCATGCCAATGATTCTCAGTCCTTAAAGTAGGAAGACTGAATTCCTAAATCAAAAAAAGATTTTGCCAACTCCTCTTCCCTTCAATGAGACAAGGAGAAAGGAACCAAGGGGAATTTTCCATCCTGACTGAGTGGGAAAGTGGAGATGCCATGGGTGGAAGTTAGACTTCTGTATAGGAAAAGGGCTGTGGCATTGCTCCCTGTCCCAGCAGGTGCCAGAGGACATTAGGAGTATGAGAGTCTCTAGGAAAACGTTTCTATACAGTTATTCAGTAATATTTGAGTGCTCACTGTGTGCTAGGCAGTGAACAAGAGAGACACAACCCTACCATATGGTTGGACAACACATGCTCTGGCAGTCTCTCAGAGATTCATAATAGACTTATTATATAAGTCTCTGAAAAGTCCCATATTAAAAAAACCACATGACTTTGTATTTAACATTATTGCCCAAACTAATCTGGCCACAGGATATCTCCCCTGCTTTTTCTCTGGCAATATCTATTAATATCCCACGCAACCAGAACTCTGGAACATACTTTGGGAAATGCTGTGTAAGAGCAATTCAAATGGTGGGGAGGAAATGCTAGACCTCGGAGAGAAGAAAATACTATGAGCTTTCGAGGTTTGAGTCACGGGAACTCTGTTCCGGAAAAGAACATCTGAAAATCCTACCCAACGTGCTGGTTGGGGGTGCCCGGCAGTGCAGGCAGGGAGACTTTCAAAAGGCACCAGTCCTTTTCGGTGGTTTTCCTCAGGCCCAAGGGAACAGACTGGAGAGTAGAAGTGTCTTTTAAGTTGCTCAAACTTTTTCCTCCTCAGCTTCACTATGAGTCTGTCCCCAGCATGATGCTGCGGGTGTTACTGCTGGGGAATTCTAAACCGGCTCCACCTTCTTCTCCAACTCTCTTTTCGCCTCTGAATTTTGACGGAAAGAAGCTTGGATAGTTGTCTCCTCTCTGTGAAGTTCAAGTCCTGGTTGTCTTTGCAGAAATCAAGTAATTTTGGTTACTACTGAGGACAGTCACGTTTCGTTTGCATTGTGGTAACAACAACAATATCCTAAATCGCTAATACTCCATCCTGGAGTTCAAGTTGACATGAAAGCACATAAGCTAATTTGGGCTGCATATCTAAACTGTATTACTATGATGAGATTTCAAACTGTATGAGCATCAGCTATTACGAAGCTCACTCTATAACAAGAAAGAATGGTGTTGCTCCCAAGAGACTCACTCTGGTGGCCTTTTGTGGGTGCCGCGGATAAGAACTCTCAGAGCCCTGCACTGTCAAAATGTTACTCACAGGCTTGACAAAAATGCACTTTTCTCATATGCTTGAAATATTTCATAATAAGAAAAACAGAAGTATGCCATTTAGCCTAGATGAGGCTATCGAGTACGTGCCACAACTGTTCCAGCACTGCATGAGCAGTGCAGGGCTGGCAGCCTCCCGTGTAACGTGAGAGCCTCAACCGCTACCAATGAAAACACACTAAGCAGGGAACACCAATCCTCCGGGAGAACCTCGCCAAGCCCCGGCCTCCCTCGCCAGTCTTGCTGTCACTTAGTATTTTCTGACCAACAATTAAGAAAGCTGAGTTTCAGAATGTCAGCTCTCAAGTACATATTTTATAGTACAATTAACTGGTAGGGTGAAATAATCCAACGAGTAAGAGTGAGTAATATATATATTAGCATATAGTGTTTTTTTTTTTAATTTTTTTTTGGTGAGGAAGATTTGTCCCAAGCTAACATCTGTTGCCAATCTTCCTCTTTTTTTGCTTGAGGAAGATTAGGCCTGAGCTAACATCTGTGCCAGTCTTCCTCCACTTTGTATGTGGGATGCCTCCACAGCATGGCTGATGAATGGAGTAGGTCCACACTCGGGATCTGAACCCGTGAACCCAGGCTTCTGAAGCCAAGTACATGGAACTTTAACCACTCAGCCACAGGGCCAGCCCTCACAAATGGTGCTTTTTTAAACATATAAAGTATGTAACAGAAATTTATTAATGGAAGCTTGTTGCCTATTTTTCTGGGCCTTCCTGTAGCATATAGAATTTTTATAAAATAGTTTGATAGCTTTACTCAGATGAAATTTCTATCATTTTCACAACCCAAGGAGCAGTTTTAAAGGCTTGGGAATAATTATTTAGAAGATTTGACTTGTTTTCACTTTACGCTAATGAACTTTTAGAATCTCTTGAAGGTGGATACTCTTCAGAATATTATGCCTTTTCCTCTACCAAATTGCAAACACTTTAAAAAATCACTTTATCATCAGCGAGGCTCAGAGAAATCGGTACTTTCCTTCATTGTTGGTAGAAACATAGTTTGGGGTATACTTTTTGAAAGTCAGTTTGGAGATGCACATACATACATACTCATGTGCATGCACATGTTATACATATGTATATGTGTGTATAAATACACAAGCATGTATGCACTCATACATACGTAGTTATGGCCAATTTCCTATAGATATATTAGAAAATGTTGTACATAGATTTTTAAGGTTGTTCACTGCATTTTTTTTTTTTAAAGATTTTATTTTTTCTCTCCAAAGCCCCCTGGTACATAGCTGTATATTCTTAGTTGTGGGTCCTTCTAGTTGTGGCATGTGGGACGCTGCCTCAGCGTGGTTTGATGAGCAGTGCCATGTCCGCGCCCAGGGTTCGAACCAACGAAACACTGGGCCGCCTGCAGTAGAGCGCGCGAACTTAACCACTCGGCCACGGGGCCAGCCCCGTTCACTGCATTTTTATAAGTGTTTATGGGTAAAAAAGTAAGAGCAAATTAAATGCCCATATTTAATGGAAAAGTTGAATAAATTATACCATATTCATACAATGGATTATCACCTATCAATTAAATCATTTGTGAAAGAATACCGAATGACATGGTAAAGTGCTGATATATTTTAAAAGCATGTTATACAATGCATATTATTATACTACGTACAGCATCATAACACCCCGCTGATCTGCATCCAGAAAAAATCCTAGAAGAATATCTGCCTAAATATTAACAATGACTATACTTGAGTGATGGACTTATGGATGGATTTTATTTTTTCTTATAATTTTCCCTAGTTTCCAAGTTTTCTGCAGTGAATGTGTATTATTTATGAAATAAAATAACACAGCAGTTCTATTTTTAGGAATATATCCTAATCTAAGGAAATAAACAGCTACACACTTAAAGATGCAATTACATCTAGGCTCTTTTCTGACTGGTTTATAATAAGAAAATACTGGGAGCAACTCAAATGTCCAACATCAGGAAACTGGTTTTAAAAAATAACAGTGCATTCATGCAATGGAATATTGCACAATCTTTAAAATCGAATTCTTGAAAATACTTAACAATGAGGGGAAATGTTTATAATATATTAAGTTAAAAAGGTATATGGACATGATTACAAACTTGATTGCCTAGAAAAATATTAGAATATACATTAACACATATTAACAGAGGTCAACCATCGGATGGTGAAATTATTTATCGGTTCTTTCGATTTTCCTTTTCTATAATTTTCTATGCTTTCAACACTTGCAATTTGTATAAATAGGAAAAAATACGTAAACAATAAAGAAGCTTGTTTGATCGCCAGGCAGATATTAAGACACAACATCTATGTGAGCACGATCTCGCCAAATATTTTGTTCAAATTATCCTTTCTACTCAAGTAATTAGTGCACCACACAGTGATATAGGGGTATTTAAATATTTCATTTTAGTCCCTGGATCTTTGAAAAACAATAGGAAGAATTTTGGCCAAAGGATTTGCTTTGCTCTGCAAGATGCTTAAAGCAACACAAGAAAGAGATATTCATTGGGCTGGCCCCAGACTAACATTTCTGACGCTGAGCTTTCTTAATCATTTACCTGTTGAGAAGCTAAGGAGGCAAAGGTCAAAGCAGTCTCAAGCTCAGTGACACTTCAGGTGTAGCCTTCCTCCCTGATGCAGGGCCACACCCCAGTGTGAAGGGTTTTTAGTTCACCGAGGTTATGCCTTTAACACGGCTCTAGTAATAGTGTCCGACTGACTGTCAAGGCAAGTAATCACCTTTGCTGGACTCAGGAAATACAGGGATCTGTGCAGATACTTGGAGGACGGTGGGAGAAAAGACACTTTTACGTTTTTAATTACTTAAGACATCTTTTATGTTACAAAAGCCTTAGCATTACCACTGCATATTGCATGACAGGCAATAAGCCCAAAGATTTACCCATTTCTGCCACTGATGTGCACGGCCAATGAGTATTTACTGAAAGTTATGAGCAGAACATGGTTTTGGCCACACGAGACAAACAGACAGAGCCCTACCTTCCTTCCAAGATGAAGACACAAAGACAGTTTTGTGGATTTTACACAATCTTTCAGTGTCTCTCTTCTCCAATAAAATAGACAAAATTATAAATGACATTTACTGACTTTCACTTAAATTTAGAGAAATATCATTTTTAAAGCTCAGTTTAAAATCATCACCATATAGCCCAAGAACATCACCAGCAAAATTTACCAAACACATGTATTTTAAAAAACTGAGGTAGTCTATGCAACTATTAAGGATAAGGTACAGTACATTATGATTTTTCCTGATGAAATAAAAGACTGACACTGATTTTTGACTCCATACAGCTCACTCAATACTTTCAAGTTTTATGCTAGGCTTTGAAAATAAACAGCGCAAGAATTTTTGCTTCCCAGATGAACAGGCAGAATTGAAACCAAGTTTAGATAAAGATCACACCAACAAAACTAACAGGTGGAAAAAGAAAAAAAAAAGAAATGGAAAGCAACTATGTGAGCTTAGGAGAAATAAAGAAAAAATATTTACTTGACTTGTCCTCCCTCCACGTAGGTCGTTTTATAAAACCCCACGAGCGAGCCGTTCAGCCAGCCGGCGAAGTCCATAGTCAGGGCATAGAGACTCTCCCCACTGCTGGGCGCAAGCTCTTCTCCCGCCTCGACCACCACATACTCCTGCTGTGTGTACTGGAAGCACCGTCTGACTTGCACCTGATCCCCGGAGGGCCTCCGCAGCACCGGGAGCTGGGTGATCCTGGTCTCCCGCAGGTGCAGCCACAGGTACCGGGTGGGCGAGCTGACGTTGATGGAGATGGTCACGCTGCCCGTGTACGTGTCCTCTTCCATCAGGGGCTTCATCTCCAGGTCGTAGTGCACCGGGTTGATGAAGTCCGGCAGCCTGAAATTTGTCCACTCTCCACTTTCATCCTCACTGGCAGGGCAGACCCCCTGGTCCTGCGGAGGGCTCGAAGAGGAAGGAGCCGGAGGCGTGCTCTGCCCGGCGTCTCCCGCGGAGTCACACGACCTGGTCAAGCCCACAGACAGTCCCACTATTAATCCTACGCCCACCACCACCGCACAGATAATGGCCACATGTTTCGCTTTGATGCAGTATCTCTTAGAGTCCTCTTTCTCCGCAAAGTTCATTTTTGTTTCCAAAGTCAAATGTTAGACATAAAAGGATGTTAAATTTAACTAACGTCAGCAGATTTCCTTTGCAAATTGGGAGGAATTCCCTGGTTTGGCAGCTTGTTTTCGCTTTCCCCACGCTTCTCCCAGCCTTCTTGCGTCTTTTCCTCTCCCTTCACGGTCCCACCAGCCGCTGGAGGATGAATGCGGAAACAGGGGGTGGGATAAGGACGCCAGAAGAGGAGCTGAGATGGGAGAAGAGGACCGACAATACTGCCACAGCTCCTCTTATAAACAACGCATCCCCACCCCTCCCACTCTGGAGTGAGTTAAATATAAAACAGGGCTCAGCTTATCGAGGGGGCATGAGCCTTGCCAAAGCTTGGTCAGCGGCTTTCAGAGAGCGCGTTGGGGAAGAGGTGTGCCAGCAGGAGAAAAACTCAACCTTTGCCACTGGGTCTATGGCTTTTTCCTACTGTGCTCACAATCCTTCTCTCTCGCTCAACCAAAAGGCTTCTTGAATTTCAGCTCTTTCATCAAGTAGCTTGCCAAAGACGCTCTAAGTGTTTTCTTTCCATTCTTTTTCCTCATATTATGTGAACACTCAGATTCTGCCTTCTGCCTAAGTCATATTCTGGAATTGGATGCTCAGAGTGGTCTGTAAGTTCAAGGACCACTTAGGTGCTCAGTAAATATCTGGTGACTTGATGAATTAGCAGAGTGTAGCCAGGTCAGCCTAAAGCAGTTCAGGTGATACTGGCTGAAGGAGAGAGGGGAACATGAAGAAATTAACCGAAGCAGTACTGGAGCTGAAAAGCATAATAAGAAAAGAGAGAGAGACAAAGGGGAAAGGATTGAAAGGACAGAAAGGTAAGGAAGATAAACTTCTCAGGTTACATAATCAAACTGGGTTAGATCAACCTGTCTCTGCAGTCCGCCTGAAGGCAGACTGACGTCTTTAGACTGTATCGTGGTAGATCCTGTTCAGAGCAGATTCCAGATGTGAAAGTTGGCCTGTTGGGAGAGCCATTATCTGCGCAAAACTGTTGCTTCTGAATGACAAGATCAGGGGGGAAGTCGTGCTAATGACCTCCATGTTTATGAGTAGCTAAGATGTAGACAACAGAGCCATTTCTAATAGTAGCAATATAGTAATAATTACAAAAATTTTGAGAGCTTTCTATATGGCAGGCACCATGCTAAGTACTTTATAGAAATTATCATTTAAATCTTCCAACAACCTGTGAGGTCGGTACTCTTAGGACACTCATTTTAGAAATGGGAAGACTGACATTTAAAGAGATTAAGTCATCTGCTCAAGGTCACACATCCAGTAAATAGCAGAATTGGAGATTGAACCCAAAGTTCATATATCTAATGACTACGGTACATTGCCGTGATTCTCTGAAGAGGAGAAATATTTGTGTTAAATAACTATGAAAAACTTGGTCGGTGCTTCCCAAAGTGCAATTCATGGATGTTAAGAGACACACTTGCAGACCAGGCAATTCTGGGTTAAAGTTCAGAATGTTCTTGCACTACCTTCCATTCTTTCAGGGCCTCCACACACTAACACACGTTGTGACTCTCCCAGACAGGATATCTAGTGAGTAATTTCCACATTTAGGTGATGAGAGAGCTTTTTTAAGTGAGGTACCATAGAATACACTCTGAGAAATGCTACTTTAAATTGTCTACAAGTTACAAACTAAACAAACAGGCAGATTGAGGCAAGAGACCCACGATAACACTGAACACGCCCAGGTACCTCCCTTTTTCACCTGGAGCTTCAGTTTAAAGTTTTTCTATTAGCTCCCAGGAATTATACATACCCCAGAGGCTAGTGGGCCTTCTAGGTAGATGGGGTGCTGTTGGTTCACCTGAGAACTAGGTGCATCTCCAGAAATATTGTCAATAATTAACACTACAGTGTGATTATTTGACTGGCTCCTCGCTCCTATCAGTTGATCAGAGCTGAACCCCAGGTTCATGAAAATAATGGGCAAAAATGGCAAACTAGAGTCACAGTGGAGGAAGCAGAATCTGCAAATGAAGCTGTATTACACTGGAACCAGTCTCTGTCTGTCTTGCCACAGGACCGCCATTATCAAGGTTGTCAAGTCTATAACCCCCCATGGCCAACCCAGGCATCTCCAAACTTGAAAGGTTGGGCTAGCATTGAAAAAGGAGAGTGCCATTGCATTTGACTTAGTCAACCACAAGTGCTAAATCCATATGGGCAATTTTTTGTGATCCTGCTCAGTTATATTTGATTTCCAAGGCCTGTGCTCTATTCGTCTTTTATTTGGTCTCAGCAACTGTTTTAAAAGGTTCACTTGGTTTTAAGACTAAGTGATCTCAACTAACTTTTTTCAAGACCTGAAAATAGCTGCAGGTGACAGGACAGAAAGTGTTTAGCATGCCACCTCCAACTTTTGTTTGTTGATGATGAATTGTCCGATGACTGGCACAGAATGGGGAAGTGCTCAGCGGCAAAGATGAGGAAGAGATGAATGAGAAAGAGGGCAGGGACAAGGGACGAGGAGAGGAAGAGAGGGAGCAGGAGGAGGAGTTTCAAAGAAGAAGCCGGTGACAATTCACCTCCAAAACATGTCCAAACATGATTTAATAACAAACAAAAATCGATGAAACACTAGGTTTCTGTCTTCTCAATTCGTTGGCTGATTTGAGAACCCTCCTGCAGGGTTTTCTGGGATACACAGACTGCTCACAGTAGCCCCACCCCCATCACCCATGGGCACCGGAGTTTCACCAGCCAAGGGCAACAATCACATTCCGCTCCTCATTTAGGTCACTCTGGGGAGAATCAGTTCACTTTACCTACCTCACCCAAGGTGTCTCTAGGCCACTATTCATTCATGCATTCTTTGAATCACTCAACAAATATACACTGACTCAATAAATATTGACTTCAACAAATATCTACTAGACAAAGATTCTAGGATAAATTTTTAAATGTACATTGACTTTAAAAGAAATTTAGGTAAATACTCTTAAAGGCATGAATGTAAACACCTTCTTTGTTCTTAGCATATAGAGGTTTTGAAAATATTCAGAAAAGCCAACAAAATACAATGAATTGATTTATTATTCCTATAATTTTAAACTTTTGTGTTGGATTCCCAAATGTGCAATAATACATTGGGAGAAAGTGGCAGGATATAGAAACAGCAGGAGAAGAATAATAGTGACAAAATCGTTTAGATTTCTGTTACTCTAAGAATTTCAAAATTATCTTTATATATTTTTTCAGTGCACTGAATAATAACTCTATATTCTGAGAGAGTTTTAAAACTTCCTAAAATGCTTAATTCACACAACAGTTCCTGTCAGCCTTTGTAGTGTCAAAATTCCTGGCCATCTTTTCTTCTCTCTCTTCTCCTCTATCTGTAGAAGTCTGCGAAGATGACATTGGTGTAGGGAGACCAGCTCGCTCTCTGTTCTTCTACTCCATAAAAAGCCCAAGTGGATTACCCCAGCAATGATGATTTTGGATCACGTTCCCCACGAAAATTCTAATAGATCCATTCTTCACCTTAAGTCAAGGAAAGGGCTGTAATTTTTCAATTTTTATTTATTAGCACTGGCTGTTTTTTTTAAATTTTCTTTATTACTACATTAATTCTAACAAATAAAGTTGTCTTTAATTTTTGTTTTCTCTGGAAGTAGAGACTTTAACTCTGTTAAGATGATCACAGTCATCTGTATGAGTAATAGGAATGTTATTTCTCCTGTTGGTGCTCTTTTTTCTTGGCATCTCTTCTGTTTTTCACTTATCACTTTTCTGGGATGCTTTTGTCTTAAGCTGAAAAATGATCCCCCCAAAAGATATCCACATCCTAATCCCTGGGATCTGTGAATGTTACCTTACATGGTAAGAAAAAAAAAAGGGTCTTTGCAGATGTAGTTAAGTTAAGGGTCTGGAGATGGGGAGATTATCCTGGATTATTAGTATCAGGTGGGTCCTAAATGCAATCTCATGTGTCCTTATTAAAGGGAAGCAGAGAGAGATTTGACACATGGACACACAGAGCAGAGAGACATTTGAAGATGTTGGTCTTGAAGATTGGAGTGATGCAGCCACAAGCCAAGGAATGCTGGTAGCCACCAGCTTCTAGAAGAGGCAAGGAGCAGATTCTCCCCTGAGCCTCCGGAGGGAGTGTGGCCCTGCTGACACCTGGATTTTGGCCTAGTCACACTAGTTTTGGAGTCTATCCTCCAGAAATATGAGAGAAGATATTTCTGTTATTTTAAGCCACTGAGTTTGTGGTAATTTGCTATAGCAGCCACAGGAATTCATTCAACACAAGTACTCATTCAACAAACATTTATTGAGAATCACAGTGTGCCAGGTGTTTCAACTGAAGAAAAAGCACTAAATAAAAACACAAATGCAAACATAGTCTCAGGACAGAATGGTTGTTCTCAAGCAGAAAGATGTTGGAATAAGATAAAATATTGGCTTTTTGCACAATAGCATACTTTCTGCTTTCATTCACTTCTCATTTTCTAGAGAGACACCTCAGAACTTGGTTTTTGTTCTTTGGGACATATAGAGATTTTACTAAAGGCTCTAAAAAATTTTTATGCATTTATTTTCCAGTTGCATTCTCCATAGAATATTTGCTAACAAGGTTGATGAATTACTTCTTCAATGATGTATGTATTTCTTTATAAACAGTATGACTCCTACTGAATTTACTTAAATCACTTACTAAATTTACGTCTGGGGAAAAATTTATGTTCGCTTCTGATTTGGAAGCTTTAATTCTAGATACTTTTCTTTTTTGTCAAGGATGTTACAAATCCAAGGCAAAATAACACTATATCTTGTGGATATGGTACTTTCCTCCTATCTTCTGAATGCTTTGCCTCATTTCTTTCTGCTCTTGTCATTGAAAGTAATCTGGTGAATTATTTGACTTCTGCAGTTAGATACTTTCCTTTGATGTCTTGATTTCCATGCAGCTTTTAAAGGGTTTTCAGGTAACTCTTTCATTCTTTGTTTATCTGGTATCTTTTATATCTGGACCTAAGATATTTATACGCATATATTGCAAGAGTCTTAGCTTGACTGCTTAGATCTCTTTACTCAGGGTTCAGACGCGTCTCCATGTGTTAAATCAGCAGGGACAGGCTACCATGGGTTGGAGCATATGAAAATGTTAGATGCCTTTTGAGAAAGAATTTATTTTGGAATTTGTAAGTCAGGAATGCTTTTAGTTCTAACTAAAGATAACTTAGTTAATTGTGGCTTTATCTATAAAGACATGTAATTATCTGACAATGTAACTAGAAGTCTGGCGGTAGGAATTATCACCATGGTTTGGCAGCAATAATTTCATCAAGACACTAAGATGTGCCTCTCTATCCATTCCTCCGCCTTGTTCGGGGAGTCTCAAGCTGATTGTCACAGCTCAGCCATGACAATCAGTTTGAAAAGCAAGAGTGGGGGGTGAGAGGAAGAGTAAAAGTTTCTTTCCTTAAGCGGTTCTTTGTTTCTATCAGTGAAGAAAAGAGTTTCCCAGAAGTCCTCAGCAGACTTCCCTGACATCTCACTCAGCAGTCCTGCCTCACTTGGTCCTTAGCTTCACCTGGGAGAGAGGAATGTGATAAAAAGGACTTGAAACAGTCCATCTCCAGAACAGCACACACTGCTGCCACAAACTCAGCTTGTGTGTTGAACTATAAGAAGGGGGAAGTGGGTGTTGGGTAGACAAGGAAGTCTGCCCCCACAATCAAGGGGCACGGACGTGGCCTGCATGTACCATGTTTGGAGGGGGAAGGACAGATCTGAGAATAGCGGAGAGTTTGTACTTCCTGTGCTTCTCTGCCTGCTGCTCCATCCTCCCCAGCACCTTAACTTTTTTTTTTTGGCTCTCCTATCTTCTCACTTCTTCTAAAATCACCTTTCACGTTGCCATGGCACTATGCAAAATTCTTTGGTGAGTCCCATTGACCAATAGGATCAGGTTTGTGGCATGGTAGTCTATGCTCCACCTCTATTCTCTTCAGAATATTCCTAACCTCTCCAAATCCTTCTTCAAATGTACCCCCAAGTCAACCTGGTCTATTTGTTGCCTTATAGCCATACCTTCCACAGTGCTGCCACAGTGCCTTTGCTTATGCTGGTGCTCCTGGCAGGTTTCTGTCCGCTTCTTCTCTGTAATACATTCTCAGGACCCAGCTACCTGTCTTCTCAAGTACTCCTTCACTGACCCCAGCAGACCACAGAGGTCAATCTTTCCCTAAGCTCCTGTAAACATTTATTCTCGGTATCATTCGTTTGTTATTTATCTTCAGACCAATCCCATCTGGCCAATTGTGCTGTGTAATAGTAATGGTAGTCTGACTACCCAGACAACAGTACCCATAGATCTGTGCTGTATTATTTATTTCTCACTCGGGCCGCACCCAAGATGGAGAATTTTTGTTAGCAAACTCCCCTGGACAGCACTCTTCCAAGTAGTGGCTCAGGAATTTAGGCTCCTTCCATCTTGTGGTGCTGCCCTCTGCAGTATACGGCTCCAAGGTTGCCACCGAGAGTGAAGAGAGCACAAGGAACTCAGGCTGGCCTTCTCATCACCTTGGCCTGGAGCCACACGCTCTGCATTTGCTCACACACATTGGCCAGAACTAGCCTGATTTCTCTTAGAAGCAAGGGGCTGGGAGGCGCAGGCAGCACCCATTGCACCCTTTGGGGGAGGAGCACGTGCCTTTGGTGGTCCGCTGCCCCAGGCCAGCCCCCCCTCATTTGAGGCTTTATTTTGCTGGTACGATGCAGTGACTCAAAAGAAGAAGAAGAAGAAAAAGAAGAAGGTCATAGTAGAAGAAAAATGCCGCTGACCTCTTTATGGAGCCCTGAGGCTGTAGCCAAGGCAAAGTGCCTTCTCTCTTCACACAGGTATAAAAACAACTCAGCGACAGGCTTATTTTCCATTGCGGCCACTCTGAATGTTTATGTTAATTTGATTTTTTCCTGAACAGGCTTGTTTTACTGTGAGGGGGATGCACGCAAAGGGGTTCACCCGGTGTCCCATACTGCTTCCAGAGATGGCTGAGGTACAGCAACTCCCAGTTTTATTTTCCAAAATGGCATTTTCTTGCACTTCAGAATACTGGAGAAACAAATGCAAGCAAAGGTAATTGCATTCAGGTGGAAGAAAGAGGAAGGCAGTGCAGTGACATAGAAGCAGCATTCTTGGTGCATCCTCGGGCCGGGCATCTTCTGTTGGCTGGCTTTTTAATGCCTCTGGCAGTGCTAGGAGTTAGTTATGATGGGCCCCAGCTACTACTTGCCACACCGTGCTGCCTCCAAATCCAAGAGAAGGAATTTCATCCTGTTTACGGGCTAGTCCAGACTTCTCCATGAATAATTTTGTATTTTAGCTACATTACGAGCTATAGAGATCTTTGCAGGTAGCCTAGGCAACAAATCACATTTAGATACTACTTCAAAGGAAAAATGTACTTCAAGATCCAACACACAAGACACACTTGTTCCTCTGGTCGTGAAGCCTCTCAGTGCCCATGAGATGCACCCCCCACCCCCACGTGGGCCAAGCTGGGGTGGCGATGGCATTACTTTTGGCCTCCAGTGCCCCAGGCATGCTCCTATCGGCCTGGGGTGTTCAGAAATTAGCCTCATAATCTAGGTAGTGTAAGTACTGCCTAGCTTATTAGTTAAACAATGACCAATGTTAGAACCGCAAAGACGTAAAATAAGTGTGATGTGCTAATGCTGTTTAATGCAAAATGATTGTTACTCTATTTTTCAAATAAGTCTTAGATTTGAGAAGCTGAGTTATCATTTCGGATGATTTTAATGAAGGCTATTTCAGCTTCCTGATGATTGATGTTTTGTGTGTCTGAACTACAGGGTTATCAACATAAAGTCACTGTACCACATCCCCGTTCAGAGCCAGCCACGTCAGGTTCCTGACGTCACTCTGGCTGTGAGTCCAGGCCCCCAACCAATCTGTGATTTCAGTTGTACCGCAACACTGCTCTGTGCCCCTCTGAAGGCCAGTGTTGTTCATCTCCCCCGACCACTGATAAAGTCACTGGCATCACAAATGTGTGTCGTTCAGCACAGAATCCCGTATTTGTCCTGTTGCTTTTCTTTAGCGACTGAAGCTCAATACTGCTGACTCTAAAGCAGTTGTGTCTGTGCGTGGCCATAAGATACGGGTGGCATTATCTAACAGTTCTATCAGTTTGACTCATGTAGATAGTCACATCTGATAATTGAGGACAAGATTACATTTGAGATCCAAGGTGACTTTAGGCTTATCGGAGGGACTGGCTAATTGTTGGTGAATCGTGTTTCCCTTTGCTCCTGGGCACACAGCTGTCTTTGCAGTGGAAAGGTGACTCCATTTTGGCTAACAGAATGTGGAGAGAAGTGATATATTCTCTTCAGAACTGATCCATAAAAACCATGCTCTCTCTACCTTTGCCTCCCAGCTAGATGCTGACCCCCAGGGAAATCTGGCAAGACACATACTGAAGATGGAAGAGTCACAAGATGGCAGGAGTCTGGGCTTCTGAATGACCACATCCCCCTCTCCAACTCCACATCACCAATAGATCCACATGTGAGCAAGAAATTATCTTCTATTTATTAAGCTATCAAGAGCTGAAGAACTTATCCTTTAGCATATCTTTAACTAAGGACTCTAAGAAATACTGCATTAAAGTGAAACATGGGGCCATTATCTGTGTGGATTGCAGGAGCTTGCCATGACAGCTTCCCTCTCCCATTTCTTGGCACTTTGTGTAGGTTGTCTTGTATGACTTTAATTTGCCATTTTCTGGTTCAGATTTTTAAAATCCAGAGTAACCCTGATTAATAGAAATATAATGTGAGCCGTATATGCAACTTTCAATTTTCTAGTAGTCACAATAAAAAATGAAAAAGAAACAGGTGAGACTAATTTTAATGTATTTTATTTAACACAGTATGTCCAATATGTCTAAAATATTATCACATTTCATGAACTCAAAATAAAAACATGCCTTCAATGTAAAAATTAATAATATATTTTACACTTCTTCATACTATCAAAATCTTGTGTGTTTTATTATTCTTACAGCACACCTCACTGTGGACTAACCACATTTCAGGTGCCCAATGCTTCCACGTGGCTTGTGGTCACCCTAGCGGCCAGGGCAGCCCCAGAGCTTGGGGACTTCATCTTGTGCTTGTTTGTGTTCATAGTATTTGGCACAATGTCTGGCACACAAATGTGTCTGGCCGAAGAAATTAACCTCGCTCTCACAGGATCGGCCTTTCTCTGTTCGAAAGGGCTGCAGAATGTATATTGTACACTGTCAGATTTACTTGCTGCTTTGAATTGTTTTCTACTTGTTTGACATAAGATGTAATTTTCCCCCCATACAGTATTTTGAGGTTAGGGTCAATCATTGTGTTTTCTAATTCCTTTGCATTCCACACGCTGCATTGCATAGTGCCAAATTCATACAAGATATTATCGACATGGAATGAGTGGATAAAATGATGCTCAGATAAAACTTAAGTTGAAGGAAAAACCCATTTCCTCTTTTAATTATACAATTAAAAGTTTAACTATTTTTTTAAAAGATTGGCACTTGAGCTAACGTATGTTGCCAATCTTCTTTTTTTTTTTTTTTCTTCCTCTCTCCAAAGCTCCCCAATACATAGATGTATATCCTTGTTGCAGGTCCTTCTAGTTGTGGCATGTGGGACACTGCCCCAGCATGGCTTACTGAGTGGTGCCATGTCCATGCCCAGGATCTGAACAGGCAAAACCCTGGGCCGCCAAAGCGGAGCGCACGAACTTAACCACTCAGCCATGGGCTGGCCCCTAACTGTTTAAATAACAACATTTCACCAGCTTCCTCTCTAAAATGTTAATCAATTTTATTTTGATACTGTATTTAACTGCTTTAATTACAATTAATATAGGTTTATTGTAGAAAAAGAAGAAAATGTACATAATGTAATCTATGTGTGCAAACATTAAGTGATAAAAGCAGACAACAAAATGATATGTACAATATGAATCTCCTGTTGTAAAAATATATACATAGAAAAACACTGGAAAGCATAAATCAAAATGTTAAAAACAGTGGTTTTCTTTGGTAATATATAAGATTATAGGAAAATTCTTTTGCAGTTGGTGTTATTTTAACTTAGTTTTGTTTAGAGTGTTTTCCTGAAGATCTGTCACTTTAGTGTTTAGTGAAAAATGGACACACACACACATGCATACATAGTGTTATGCTGGGTCAAGTCTGTCACGAGGAAATCTGGGTGTTTATTAGCATGTGTCACTTCCCTGCACAGTAATAGTTGTCTCCCTCCAAATCTTGATCCATTAGGTTAAATAAACTGAGAAAAGATGTCTATGCTGTCTCCATACAGCAGAGAAAATACAAATCCATTTCCCGTCATCATTCCCTACTTCTAGGAGAAGTTTAATTATTTATTTTGTTTCTCCTGTTTTGCACTTTTCTGTGAATCATGTTTTTGATTACTGACCTCCTATTTGTGCTGAGATTTCCATTCCGTGGGTTATCCACTCCCATCAATCTTCTTTCCCACTTCCTACCCTCCCGCCCCTCCCGGGCTCCTCTTTCAGGCATTATTAACCATTACTCCTTCCCTTGGAGATTGTTTTCACAACATGGATTACAGAACAGTCAAATAACAAATACACCTTACTAAGTTTTCACTGAAGACATCTGATATTCAGATGGACGTGGAGATACAGCAAATGCTTCCCATTTTTAAATCTGATATTTTTTATTAAAGTCTTTATGAAGTTTTTCTATATAAAGTTTACTTTTTCCTTTCTCATTCCCCAACAATACGCTATACTCAGCAGCCATAGTAATCTTATAGAACATAAATTGTGGGGATGGCCCTGTAGCTGATTGGTTAAGTTCACGCACTCAGCTTCTATGACCCAGGGTTTTGCCAGTTCGGATCCTGGGCACGGACATGGCACCACTCGTCAGGCCACCTTGACACGGCATCCCACATGCCACAACTAGAAGGACCCACAACCAAGATATATAACTATGCGTTGGGGGGATTAGGGGAGAAAAAGCAGAAAAAAAAAAAAAGGAAGATTGGCAACAGCTGTTAGCTCAGGTTCCAATCTTTAAAAAAAAAAAAGGCATGTAAATCGTGTTACTTGCCTGATTAAAACTCTCAATAGCTTCCCAATGTGGTTGAAACACTTTCCTAGGACCTACGAGCACCTACGAGGTGTTGTTTCTTTTTATCCCCTAAGTTCCATTCTCTTGAACTTTCTTCCTCTTCCTTGAGCACTCTGGAGTCCCATTTCTGGCCTATTTCCTTACTTAAAACACATTTCCCCAACACCTCATCAAGGCTGCCTCCTTCTCACCATTCACGCCTCATCTCAAACAGCTCTTCCTCACAGAGGACCTTGCGGACCCCTCAGCTTCATGCCTGCCCTTCTCCCTGCTCCTTGGCGCTTTCTATCCCCTTACACAGTTTCACAGCTTCCACAGCCTTCTTTCCGCCTGAACTTACTTCATTTAGTTGTTCCTTAATGTGTATTGTCTGTCTCCCCAATGAGAATGAGGAGCAGGAACTTTTTCTTGTATCCTCATTGCCTAGAAGTGTGCCAGGTACACAGTAGGCACAAAATAAATGTCTCTTGTTTGAGGATCTAAATAAAAATTGGCTGTGAGTAATGCACAGTACCTCTGCCTTGTTTGCTTCTAAAAATGGCTGCATGATCAGCTGCTCAGGACAGAAGGAGCCACCTTCCATCTTTGAGCAGAGAAAGTCCTTTCTCCCAGTTCTTCAGCTTCTCTTTGTCACCATTCTCAAATTACCAGCACCTTTTCAAGCTACCACCAAAAGGGCACTTGTCCTGATTTCACCTCTACCCTCTAATTTTGACCAAGTTCCTAGAGAGATTCCTATTAGTTTGTGTAATGAAAAATCAGCCTAATCAATGAATCTCAGTGTTGTCCTTCAGTCTACAGAGGTGAAATTGTAGTGCCATCATCAACAGGGCTTGTGCTTTTAGTTGAATTGTCACTTATCTATCACACCCATGCCCTAACCTTGAATCAGAGCATTTTTCTGCCAGGCTGGTCAGGAGGATCTGTTATGAGTCTGTTTTAGAACTTTGGTCAAAAAGGGAATTATGACCGTGGTTTCATTAGCATCATGGCCTAACCAACTTTTCTAATTCGTCCCAAAATTTTATTCAACCATAACTGTCTGTTCTTTCACTGATTTCAAAATAAAGGCAAATTTATCTTTCATAAAAACATGGAAATGTAGAGCCTCAGTGCAATTTAGATAATCTAGTGTACAGATAAGAAAAGTAAAACCCAGGGTGAAGTTAAGCTACCTTCCAAAGGTCATAATCCAGGGGAGGCAGAGCCGCATTTGGACACCAGTCCAAGGTTCTTTCACCATGGGTAATAAAATTCAGGGTTTATTATAGGATTAACTAAAAATTTCTTCTCTGTCACAGTGCCTGGCACATAGGAGGCAATCAGTCAAGCTGATAATACGCAAATGAACAGTGAACATGAAGTTTTCAGAAACATTTTTGGGTTTAGGATTCAGCTTCAATTTGGAATAGTGGTTATAATGTCCTGGTGCTTTCCATTTACCTCTGTCTTTTGAGGATGCAAAACACAAGCACGGCTGTTACAGACAATGACTTCAACAGCGGTCATTTCTGTGGTGACCAGACTCTTTGGTGCTTCATTTCAGTCCCCTGTGCGTGAGGAACACACCCTGGCACGTGGATCCATCTCAGTGTTCACGATGCAACATAGACACTTCCACTTGTGTGTGCATGCTGCAGTAATGTTATTTCATTTCCTTAGTGGTAGATATTTCTATAAGGAAAAACAATTAAGATGGAATTCCTGGATTTAATGATCAACATTTCTTTTTGATGTAGAAAAGGTTTAAAAATATTTGATTGGCACTGGAAAATAAAAACAAAGATCTGGCATTACAGGTAGAAAAATATCTTTGAATCCTTGATTCATGCACTCATAGTATTTGAAAATTTATAGGATAAATTTATAAATTTATATGATAGCATGATGAGAAGAAAGTTCAGTCTGACATTAAAAGGCAGGTGTTGTAGGAAGTGGGAAGGAAATAAAGAAGATTTCCTGAGATTTCACTCTGCAAAGGAAGTATAATGGTGACTATAAATTTATGAAATAAAATGACCAACTTTGTTTAAGACATTTTGAAATTACGCTTTATGTCTTGAATGACGCAATGGAGCCAAGTCAGGAAACGGTCCCCCGATCCGAGGGAGCGTTTGGCCTGCACTTACAAGCTACGCCGTGGAGGAGCGTCTGCTGTGTTCTCACTGGAGGAACCGCTCTCCACGGCTCCCTCACTGGCTGCACGTACCTTTCTCTCACTTGCCCAGATTCATCTTTGCTCTGAAACACTGCACTCTCTCTTCACAGGTTTAATTGTCTTTGTCCAATTCCACGAGTCTGAACTTTCACCGGCTCTGTTTAATATTTCCCTTGACATGTGCAGACCATTGTTGCTCTTCTGTATCCTGGGGAGAGGAGCGAGTAAACAGCACACTCCCTCTGCTTCACTGGCAAGCAGTGCCACATTCAGCAGTTTTCTTAGCATGCGGTCTGTAAGATACTTCTACAGACAGCAGAAAAATGATGCTACCAATCTTGCATGCACGTACACAGCAGTTTTGAAAGTCCTTATCTCTTGCCTGTTAGTCATGTTCTCTGAATCAGATAATGATCAGAATGAGAGGCGATTCCTCGCACGATTAAGTACACAATGAAATGGGATCCGCCTTCTGAACGATGTCTCTCCTTCCCCACCTTGTGAGGTAAGAGTCTAGAAGCAGTTTTGTAGGACTCACAGCTGGAGAGCTCGGAGCAGTTGGGATTCAGCTATCTCTAGGATGTAATGTTTTATTTAGAGTTTCTACTGTGGGGAATGCTGAATTTTATCATTGTTGCCACCTTCCCTTTCCTGACACTTTCCTTTACCTCTGAAGGGGATCTGTGAAATGAAAGTTAACTGAAAACGAGTCATAATGAATCTCATAGGGAAAAAACTTCAAAATCTGTTCATTAAAATCCTATCAAGCACAACACAAGTTCCATTTCTTTCATGAGGCCTTTTAAAACCAACCCAACTAGTGATTTCACATCCCTCTGAACTTAAAAGTCTGGTTATTTTCCCTACCACTTATTTGATAATGATCAGAATGATGGGTGATTCCTCATAGTATTACGTACTCAATGAAACAGTATCCGCCTTAGGAGCAATGTCATTCTTCTATTGGTTCTTTATATTGGGTTTTTTTTACCTCTTATTTACCTTTTCTTCCCCTGTACTACTTGTAATAAATATATGACTACTTCCCAACCATGTCACAGGCACTTCCATGTCAGAAACATCTATATTCCCTGAAGCATCTAAAGCTGTCATCTGTGTGAAGTTATTTTTAAAATTAAAAGATGAATATATTTCCATGTGAGCAACTCTAAGTTCTTGAAAAGTATGATGTCTACTTTAAGGTGCCAGAAACAGTAGTCTTTGTAAGAACTCCCGTGGGGAGCAGAGGTTTCTTAGATCAGTGCATCCTCATGTGTGGAAGGGAGAATAGCTCTCTGTCTTTCTCTGATGTTCCCTACAACCCTGCTCTGGAGAATCCCCCAGGCTCCACACTGGCCTGTGTGGAGCTGCTTGATATCCACTTGAGATATGGATAGTGCAATAAATCTAGCAAATGTGACCGTACATTTTCAGCAGGGATGTTCACTTTATCCTGCTCCTAGGCTATCCCACACTGTGGTCCCTCCTACATTCCAGCCCAGATGCGCAAGGAAGCAGTCAGACTAAGCAAAGTTCCAGTGCAGAAAGACCCACTATGTTTTTCATATTCTGCTAGGCATTCTCCTCCCCATGGGTTGAGCTGTTGAGAAGGGGTGGGTAGAATTTTATTTCTGTGTGGGTAAAAACTTTTTCATAAAAACCATAAAACATATGGTGTTTGACCCTGCTGTGGGGATTTAGGAGATATTTGCATAAGAGCAAGAGTTTTATTAGTAGAAAAGAGATTGAGACCCCACCCCAAAGGCAGCACCAAGAGCAGGTTTAGCTGCCTCCCCATAATCTGCCTCATTATTTGATATAATGTGGATTTTTCAATATTATGTAATGTGCCAAGCAAACACAGCTTTAAGATTGCCATCTCTTCCGATAATATTGCTATCTCTAAACCTTTTTTATTTAGACATTCTCAAAATACCATTTCAAAGGCTTTTCTCTGAGATGGAAAGTTGTTGAAGTCTCTCTGATATTTAAAATTTAAGTGGACTTACATTTCCAGCCAAGATTGAGTAACAGGGACCAGATTTATCCTTCCATCTGAATCTACCAAAAAAAAAGGAAAAATATATATGAAATATATGGTTTTCAGGACATCAGACATTGGGCAACATAGGACAGTTATCTCTGAAAGACAGGAAACAAATTAGATGAACTCTACATTTGCCTGAGCGCACTGCTTTAAGAGAATTTCCAGGCTGTGATGCAAAGAGGGGAAACACCAGGAGCTGGGTAGATTCCCTGAGTTAAATAGATGGAGCTGAGAATGCAGGGAGACCAAGACAGGTAGAGGTCACAGGACAGAGTACCAAAGGGGAGAGTCAGAAAGCCAGAGATCCGCTGAGCGTCCCCTGACTATGCAGCAGAGTACTCATCAGTGCATGTGTGTGAGAAAACTATCAGAGGCAAGAGAATCCCCCAAAAGGATTAGAGGGAAGAGTACAAACACTCACATAAGGCTGGGTATAGCTCCTGTTCTGACCAGCCAGATTGGAAAACTTTGACATGCACAGGGCATAGGATAGATTGTTCAGAAGTGTTTAGACTCAGCAGTGGGGGATAATTAGCCAAAGACAAAGCATAACTCTGGTCCCACTTAATAAATCTTAAAAGCAAGACCCAAAGGGATCAAAATGTTTCCTACTATCTTAACTGTACCCCAGAAAAAAGCTCAAGAATATTGATAGGAACGCAAAAATATCCAGCACTCAGCACAATAAAATTCACAATGTCTGGCATCCAATCAAAGATTACAAGGCATGCAAAGGAGCAGGAAAATAGAATCCCAAAATAGGAGAAAAATCAATCAACTGAAACCAGAACTGACACACATATTAGAATTAGCAGACAAAAGCACTAAAACAATTATTGCAACTGTATTCTGTATGTTCAAAAAGTTAAGTAGACATGGAAGAAATAAAAATAGCCAAATTGAACTTCTAGAGATGAAAACTACAATGTCTGAGTTGAAAAATACACTGGATAGTATTTTGCATTAGTATTGATAGTATTAATAGTAGCTTAGACATTGCAGAAGAAAAGATTAGTTAATTTGAAGGCATGACAATAGAAACAATCAAAAATTAATGGATCCATGTACTCTGACTAGGTCAAGGAATGGCATGGAAGCTCCTGGGGGAAAATCTTCTGTGAAGGTAGAAAGAGACAGAATTGGTGAGCTGGTCCTTGCTCTGAGTGTGTAGTCAGAGGGAACTATAGATTTGAGTTTACAGGGTGGCAGACACTAGAACCACTCCCAAATTAGTCATCCACCTTAGTGGGGTTGGCAGTTGTGGGGCTTTTGCTCTTACAGAGTGGTGGCCTGAGTGACATTAAGAACTGTCGCAGTGGAGGCTGAGACCAATTTTAATGCTAACATTCATGGCTGTAGTAACGACTATCCTTTCATACACCCAGAAGAATCACTTGTTGATTGCAGCAACCATCACCATGAAGCAGCAGTAGCATGATGTAATGCAGGCTGGGACGGGTGGAGAGCTTCCCTGGATTATACAGGTTTCGGCTGCATTAACAGGCAGAAGCGACACAGCACGTTCTGGACACCCAGTTTCTCATAGAATTTGTGGAGTTCATCATTCTTAGAGAAGGAGCAATCTGAGTTCTGCTTCCAGCACCAAGCCAAAGGCAAGCATGGCTGGTCTTTCATAATGAGTAAGCCTCCTGAGGGGTTCTGGGACATATCAAGATAGGAGAACCTAGTGGAAAAGAGACTATGATCTTCCTGTTAACGCGGGCATGAGTGTTGCACTTTGGATTCGTCCTGGGAGATTATTTGCCAAACTGAAACTTGGGCACTCCACTTACATAGGAGAAATCGAAGGTATGTTTCTTAGCTCTTTACCTGCTAAAATGTTTTTAGAGAAAAGTACCAAAATAAACAAGAACAAATAGTCCTAGAATAGAGATTTTTGGAAACTCTGCCCAATTTAAACTTTGCCCTCAGATTCCACTAAACTTCACGTATTATTTTGCTTTATTGTGAGTTGTCACAACATTGTCGATTTGTCAGTGGAGATGAATATATAACTCTTACTCAATTCCATAACCTCGTTTTATCTACTCCCACCATTCTGAAGGGTTACAGCTAATGCTCACATGGGTTTATTAAGTGCCAGGTACTGGCCCACACATTGACTTAAGTCATTGAATACAGCTCGCTCAAAAAGCCTCAAATCTAGCCCTCTCTACTCATTAAAAAAACACCATTAGAATGTGAAACATTTCCTGCGGGAAAAATACAGAATGTAGTTAAAAAAAAAATGCCGTCTGTACAAGACTCAACTTGATGCAGAATTAAAATGACTTACTTGCAGATTTCGCATGATGAGTCTTGATTTGCATTGTCTTTCACAAAAGCCTTATCATTCAGACGTGCTTACACTTGAATGTAATGATTCAGGGCTTTTTACACAAAGATAGTTGTAACTTTATGTAAAGCCACATAAAACATTACATCTATAAAAAAATCTTGCTCCTAAAGTGTACATGAAAGAAATGAAACTAAGTGGGAGTGGTAGAAAGGGATGGTCTTAATTTGAACAGAATTGCCCAAGCATGCAAATCTCAAGGAGTCCAACAGCTTGTTATTTTCAAGTAAATCTCTTTCCTGATAGGCAGTGTTTTCTGCCTTATTACAATGGAAATTGTTTCCAACCATTTTGTAAATTAAAAAAATTCTAGACTCCCTAATTATGATTTATATAGCTGCATACAGTCCTATACTCCAAAGCAAAAATGTCAACTATACCTTCCTTTTATCTGTTTTTTAAAAATGCCAATGTCAATTTTTTTTGTACTCAAAGAATAGCTTTTTATGTGAATAATTCCAAAAGCATAAGAACTAAAACACAATAACTTAGCAAATATACTAATGTTTGACAATTAACGGGTTTGGGGTCTTTGTAAGTTGCATTTTTAAAAGAAACATCTCGTCAGTGGGTGTTCTTGAGTTATTGTATTTTCAACATCAAATGAGTTTTATTATTATAAAACCCTGAAAATATGGAAGCAACTTTTATAAGTATTTTAATTAAAACAATAAAATTCTCAGGTAATTGTATTCTTTACCTATTGCTAGTCTTTTCACAGATACAGATTATGTTAAAAAAATCAGGTGCTATAGTATTTCAGATTTAAGGGAAAACTAAGTATTCAGTTCTGCGTGCTTTTCTTATAGCCCTCAATAGAGCCAGAACCTGTTAAAAGGATCTTCACTCCTCTAGGCCACTTACTAACATTCAACCCTAGTGTACTAAGTGAAACTTTCTTTGCCTGAAAAGTGTATGTAAAATTAGGAAAAATTAGTAAAAAGCTCACTTTGCCCTGAGAAATAGCTTATTCACTCACAGAAATATGACCAAGAAAAGAAAACAAAAACCATAATTCTACTTATCATCTTTACTTTAAAATATTAATATAAACTATTCCAACAGATTATGCCTTAATCTTCAAGAAAAATAACATATTAAAAATCATGCTGAGGGGCCGGCCAAGGGGCATAGTGGTTAAGTTCACACATTCTGCTTTGGGGGCTAGGGGTTCACTGGTTGGATCCCAGGTGTGGACCTATGCACTGCTTATCAAGCCATGCTGTGTCAGGCATCCCAAACATAAAATAGAGGAAGATGGGCACAGATGTTAGCTCAGGGCCAATCTTCCTCAGCAAAAAAAAAAAAAAAAAAAAAAAAAAAGGAGGCTTGGCACCTATTTAGCTCAGGGCTAATCTTCCTCAAAAAAGACCAACAAAACACTGAAGCAGCAAATTGTACTAAACAGGTAGTTCCCCAAAATGAAGTATTCCAAGTTTCAATACCAAAACCAATTTTTCAAGATATCAAGGTAAAGTCAGCCTAACGTTTTTCATGAAAGTTATTCTTTCCTGTGTACGAAAATATAATTTATCAGAATCCGAATCACCAGAAAAAATACTTTTTAATTATATTGCTATTCGTATGATTTGAATAATAGTGTTAGTTACGTGGGAGTTTGGTGCCAACGTATTGGCCCAGCCCACAAAGACATGTGTCTGTTGAGCAGTGCCAAACACGGCTAGGTTGTGAGGATGACGTTATTGTGGGGATCTCAGCTTAAATTTAATAGAACTTAATAAAATGTCTTGAACTTATCTAGTGAGTCAAGAGACTGAGGACTGTGTTGCAGACCCGCCAAGAGCCTGTTTGCATCTGGATTGAATTACCTCCGGAAGAAGAATTTATCCCACAGGAAGAGAGGGGGGGCCCTCGAGTGTATGCTAGACGAGTACTCGTGTCGGGAGGAGGATGACTTCTGAAGACAGCAACGTCTGTCCCTCGGCTCCGCTTGCCTACCCTGGCCTTTGCCTGAGGCCATGGGGTGGCAGCAAGACAGAGGGGCCTGGATCAGGGTGTGACATCCGCCAGCAGCGGAAGATTTTGCCAGTGCTGGTGGCACTGTTCCTCTGGGTGTTAGTGGCTGCGTCTGAGCTGGTGGCTGCAGCACGGCAGGGAGGGCCAGCATCAACAGCCAGTGCCATCATGGCGCTGGGCGGATTCTGGGGCCGTAACCATGGGGAGCCAGGACAGAGCAGGGATAGTGGAGAAAATGTTGGCTATGACACAGCAGCTAATAGTGCTATGAGCGTGGGACACACACCTGCAAATTCTTGGGTATAATTAGGGGACTTTGTCAGGTCCCAGGGGGACCAAACAGTGAGTAGTGTTGCAAAAGACTGTTAGGGATGCAGCATAGACCATAGAAACAGACTGTGTGGGTTTAAATCCTGCCTCCGCTGCTCGTCAGCTATGTCCACAACCTCATCTCTACTTCCTCGTTAGTGGCATTTACCTACCTCAAGTTGTTATGAGGGAGGATGAAATAGTCTTTTTCTCTGTACAGGAGACTTTGACAGTTTTGCCTCATTAGGACTAAAGCCAAATGTGCTAGTTAATCAGAATATGAAATTTTAGCGATCAATATTCCTTCAGAAGCATACTTTTCTCCCCTCAGGCTGTTTTACTTAAACTTACTTTAATTTGGGCGTTGCTCAGACTTTGATTGTAAGCTGGATCTGAGACAGAGGCTTTGTTTCACCAACACCTTTTACTCCTGTCTCTTCTTCAACACGTCCTTTGCTTCTCACTGAGTGTTGGGGTGAGGATAAGTACATTATCTTAATTGTATACGTGTATGCCTATGTCCATACCCTCATCTGTGTCCATACCCACACAACTGTCTATCCCTCTCTATTCTCTCCCTGTCTCTCTCTTCACACTGTGATAGATTCTGGCAAGATGAATGCAACAGTACTTCTGTCCATGTATGCTTGCCACTTAGCACTGTCACTTTTGCCACTCTTCCCATCAAGATGGAGGGCCTATTTCCCCATCCTCTTAATACGGCTGGCCTCGCGACTTGCTCTCGTCAATAGAATGAGGCAGAAGTGATGTTGTGTGGCTTTAAAGACTATGTCATAAAAGGCCTTGCAGGAGGCAGGACTTCCAGAATGGCCAGAAACAAGAGTCTCTCTTCTTCAGAGAGAAGCTTAGCACATACTTGTCCGAAAAAACAATAATAAAACCAGATAAAAATTTGCAAAAACAATTTTAAGACGCTGGAAATTGACCAAGGACAACAACTTGAGAAGCTCTGGTTGAAGAAAAACTACAGAACCGCTCTAAGAATGGTGGGAGTGTGGCGTTTCAGGCGGGGCTGCCTCCAGTCTGCGTCCCAGGCCCCATCAGCTCCACATCACAGAATTCTGCAAGGGTGGGGCCGGCTGCGAAGACAGGCAGCCTCAGGGCCTCAGCAGGCTAGTTGATTTGGAATAGAATGCAGAAAAACACATGCCTAGGGGTACTGATAAAAAGAGTAATGATCTCTGCAGAAATGCAGGGAGGCCAACATCGCGCTTGGTCTGAGATCACGCTGGTTGGAACAAGTAACAGATCAGCAGGTCAGCAAGAAATTTAACAAGGAGCCTGAGAAATGAAAGCTGAGAGCGCTGCATTAGGGAATCACTAAATTAATCTAGCTGGTTGCAGGAAATAAGGTCAATAAACAAAAATCAACAGTTTTTCTATATGTCAACAATAAAAACTGAAAACTGAAGTTAAAAATACCATTCTCTAGCTTCCAAATACATTAAATAGTGAGGGATAAATTTATCAAAATGTGTGCAAAACCTGTACACTGAAAGTCATAGAACTTTGCTGAGAAATTAATGTCACCAAGTAAATGGATAGATATACCATGTTCATAAATTGGAAGACAATATTTTTAAGATGTCACTTCTCCCATATTGATCTTGGGATTCAACTCAATCCCAATCAAAATCCTAATGGGCTTTTTTTGGTAGAAATTTAAAGCCAGTTCAAAATTTGATATAAAAACACAAAAACCTAGATGCACCAAAACAATTGTGAGAGAGAACAAAGTTTTGGAGAATTTATACTGCCTGATTTCAAGGTTTGTTATAAAGCTACAGTAACAGAAAACATGAGATATTCATATGAGAATAGATATACAGAACAATGAAAGAGAATAAAGAGACTAGAGATAAATCTACATACATATAGACAGTTAATTTTTACCCAGTAAAAATTATCAAAGATATCAACATAATTCATATAGAAATGGTAATTTTTTAAACAAGTAGTACTGAAATAACTGGATAGAAGATACCAGTTGTATAGAAGAAAATGAATTTTGACTCATAATACTTTACTATATAAAAAAAATAATGTGAATTGATCAGAGACCTGAATAAAAAATTAAAACTATGAAACTCCTAGATGAAAATATTTGGGACAAGCAGAGGTTTCTTAGGGCACAAAAGGTATTAAATATAAAAGAAAGAGTTGATAAATTGGACTTTATTAAAAACCTCTGCTCTTCAAAATATACCACAAAGATTATGATAAAGCAAGCTATAGACTAGAAGAAACAAAATTAGAAACAACTTGACTTTGTTTAGTAAATTTGAGGACTTGCATGTCCCATGATCCAACAATTCCATTCTTAAAGTTTATACCCTAGAGAAACAATTAAATGCTCCAGGCATAGTGTGCGTGTTTATTGGGGCATGAGTTTATCTCCATCTCAAAATCCCACTGGGTCCCTAGCCCACCCCTCAACATCCATCCCACCACCTCCTCCCACCAAAGAACCCACAAAACTTTGTTAATAGGATCTTCTCATTTCTTTCTAGTCCTTCTTTCAGGGCCACTGACCTTCTGGCCCCACCTCCACATGCCCAGGCCCTGTCATCTCCAGGGGTCTTAAGTATACCCTGACAAAATCTTACTGGCATGTGTGTGTCTGTGTGTGTAGTTTTTCTCAACTGATACTCAAAACCTCCTTCCTTGACCTTTTTTCCCATCTCATAATGTTCGTGACTCAACTAGACTTTGAAAGGAAAAGAAGTGAAATAAGCTAATGGCCTAACGACGCCCCAGGTTCCAAGTATGTACATTTGCCAGGCACCACTAACTGATCTGGGAGACCTTTCATCCATGCTCCCAGGAGCATGGGCGGCACCAGGGGCCCTCGGCAATGACCCTCACCTTGGGTTCCAGGCCAGTATGGGTTGTTGTGACTGCCCTTGCAGTGTACCTGGACCTTCCCTGCTGCAAGAACTTACTGTCGAGAGAAGAAACTTTGGTTGAAGAGCAAGTACGCCTAGTGTAAAGCCACAGGGACATTTTCCTGTGTCAGTCCTTCTGAGGGGACAATGACTTAGGTTGTCCTGTTGCACGAACGTTTCCTGATTTCAGTTGGGAAGTACACGAAGCCACTTCCCTCAGACAGCTAGATTGCCGTTACCACCACAACTCTTTTCCTTACAGAGAGGGAAACTCCCCCTAGTTAGTTTTGCTATGAGATATGGCCTCTCCTGTTGTCAACTCTGTCGAATCAGTGTGGTGCATTAGGAATAAGTTTACGAGAACTTAACTGAGAAACCCAGTGTGGGAGAGGGGAGAATTCCCCCTCTTTCCTCTCTTGGTTCTTATGGCTGGTAGAATAATTAAAATGTCTGATTAACAAGACATTAAAAAGAGAAAATCCAATTTATTAGGTACACACAGTAACCCCACATACATGAGAAAGTCAGAGATCTCAAATACATGAGCGGTTCAGAGGCAGAAAGGTAAAATGGGGTATTTATGCCACCTCAAGCTAAGGAATGGGATAGGAGCCTGGAGCTTCAGAGAGGAGGAGAGTGACTCACAGACGATAAGAAGAGCAGTAATTAGAGGTTTGCCCTGCCGTACAGATAGGTCATAAAAAGTCATTTCTTATAATAGCTCTCATTATGGGCAAGGCCCTCGATTTAAATTCTTTCAGGAGAGGTGAGAGTTTCTCTTGAGTCTGCAGGGTCTCAGTTGCCTTCGGCTCAGAATACTCCACGTGCCAATGCTGCACATGCTGGGGAGGCCCGCCTTGCACCTTAGCACCAGTGAGGCCAAATTTAGGGGTATTTCACCATGTGATGCACTGAGCACGATGTAAATACTGTTTTTTCTTTCCCATACATCCCCATACTTGTTGCATGTAGAGAGCATATATATATAAATTAAAAATATATAAAATATTACATTAATAGACTTTATTTTTTAATAGTTTTAGGTTGACAGAAAAATCAGCAGAAAGTACAGAGAATTCCCACATGTCCCCTCATTCGCCCCCAGTTTCTCCCATTATTAACATCTTGCGTTAGTGTGGTACACGGGTTACAGCTGATGAGCCAATATTAATGCAGTATTACTAAGTAAGGTCCACATTTACACCAGGGTTCATTCTTGGTAAGTTCTGTGGATTTTGACGAATGTATAATGAAATGCAGCCAGCATTACAGTGTTACACAGGATGATTTCACCGCCCTACCCCCCTGTGCTCTCTCTTTATCCCTTCTCCTTCCTTACCCTCTGCTCCTCCCCCCCATCCCTCCCTCAGAGCCCCTGACAACCACTGATCCTTTTACTGTCTCCAAAGTCTTCCTTTTCCAGAACGTCATATAGTTGGAATCGTACAGTGTGTGGCCTTTTAAGATTGGCCTCTTTCATTTGGCAATATGCATTCAACAGCTAGAGTTTCAAATAAAAACATGTGACTACGAAGTGTGTTGAAGAAGAAAGCAAATACTAAGTGTAGTTTTATTATGAAGCCCCAAAATTGGTGATTTAAAAAAAAAAACAACACATCCATGCTTTTTAACTTTATGCCGAAGCAGATAATTTTTCCAGTCTTCTCAAACCACCAGATTAAGGTTTATTGCTGCCGCACCAAGTAGAAGGCGACGTGGCTGGATGTTCTGTGATCAACGGATTTGGGGTGTCAGTGCGGGTCCTCAGGAGTGCGCTCGGTTAAGGGGCTCATTCTAGCTCATTTGCATGTATGACCCATATTCCTGAGATAACATCCCCACAATCTTCACAAAGGTCTTGGTTGTGAGGCTTAAAGGAGCATGTTGGTGCTGTGCTTCCAGCGACACCTCCTTCACAGGGTAACTCCAAGCCTCAAAGGTGGTGACACATCTAAAATACTCAGAACACTTCCTGGCACTTAGTCAGTGTTCTGAAGATATTAGCTGTTTTTATTCTTGGCGCAACTGCGGATTTCTCTTCCTCTGTAAAGTCATTTTGTAAGAAGGACTGTGCCCTCGAGCACTGATGGGGGAAGCAGTGAGTTAAAGATGCAGTGGATCAATGGCTGTGGAGTTGGGTCATCAGGGTTCAAAAGCCTCGTTTTGCTAGTTACTGGCTATTACTTGAAATTACTTGATCCCTCTCTAAGACTGACCTCCCCCTGCGTAAAGGAGACGAACAACACCGGTCTCAGTGGCTCTCCTCTGCCAGGGCCTGACGCTGGTCTACACTAGAGACTGAGGCGCCATCTGAAAGGGTTAACGCCCATGCTCTGGCCTGTTGGAGGAAATCCCTTGGATAGCTGGGCGTGTGATGGCGCAAGTTGTTCAGTCCTTCCTTGCTTCTGTTTTGCCTTTGCATAATGAGTTGATAAATAATATCAGAAAAAAACAGAAGTGAGCATCCAAGAGCTGTGAGACAGCAACCCATCTAATACAGGTGTAACTAGATTCCAAGAGGGAGGAGAGCGAGAAAACAGGGGAGAGGAATCATTTAAAGAGATACGGCCCATATCTTTATTATGTGTAATCAGAAAAACGGAAAGAATGTCCAAGAAAAAGGAGGTTTGGAGAAAACGGACAAGGCATCTTGTGACAGACATGAACATTTGAGATGTTTTTCTATTCCTGGAAATCCCTAAACCACTGGACGAGCATCACCAAAATTTACTCTCAAGTAGCAATTGTGGTGTAGTCCACTGTCACTGTTTTTTCCCATTTGGCATTTTTTATAGTTTCCACTTCCTTTCTGAGATTCTCCACCTCTTCACTCATGTTGTCACTGAATGAATGTATGGCCCTGAAAGTTACTTAAAGTAGTAATCATGCGTTAATGTGAATGCACAGCAATATTTAATTTTATACAAAACATGTGATAAAACTGAAAAATGTATGATTAACACCAAGGAGACTGAAGCTTACATATGTATATGCATATACCTAGATGCATACACACTTTCAGTGGATAAGTCTGACCTCTTTCCTACCTTATCATTTCTATTATCCTGCCCCTTTTCATGTGTTACGCGGAGCTAGCGGTAGCGTCGCTTCTGAAGCACGTCAGCCTGAACAACTGTTTGAATTGAGATATCCCATAGCACAAATAAAAGAAACACACTGCCGACCGTCTAGGACTATCACATTGCTGGATATTATCTCAACTTACCAATTTAATTAAAAGTTATTGCATCAAGATGTGTAGAGACTGCCTAGATATTTCCTGTATCTTTTCTTTTTTTTTTTCCTTTTTTCTCTTTTTATTTTTATTTTTTTGGAGGAAGATTAGCCTTGAGCTAACATCTGCTGCCAATCCTCCTCTTTTTGCTGAGGAAGAGTGGCCCTGAGCTAACATCTGTGCCCATCTTTCTCTACTTTATATGTGGGACGCCTGCCACGAATGGCTTGGCAAGCAGTGCATAGGTCCCCACCCAGGATCTGAACTGGCGAACCCCAGGCTGCAGAAGTGGAACCTGTGAACTTAACTGCTGCGCCACTGGGCTGGCCCCTCCTGTATCTTTTCTTAAACTGACAGTCTGTTGCAGAAAGAGATCTTGCCTTTTCTCTCCCTCTTTGTCCCTAGACCACACTGCCCCGTGCTCTGCATAACACAAGCAGAACATCTTACAGTAGCAGTAATAGAAGAAGTAACGGTAGTAAAGATAGGAAGATATTATTCACACTAAAAGATTAGAGGACTATCTCAATAAATGGCTTTAACTCCCAATTTAACAGATGCTGCTTTGCACATGGTAGGCACTGTAAATACTTGTTAATAGGGATTATTTAGATGCTCTACCTTATGATGCAAATTTAAGTTGATTTGGTCAATCATAAACACTTATCGAGCACATTCTGGGTGCCAGGCACTGTATCTGGAACTAGAGGAAAAAAATGTCTCTTGTCCTTGAGTAGCCCACAGTACTGCACAGGGTCCAAGTATGTCAATACGCATTGTGCTGTACTGTGGGGCAAGTGGGGCACTTTTCAGTGTTTTAATGTAAATGCCAAAAGCAAACTCTGCTGATGTAGATAGTATTCACTTTCATTTGTGAAAGTCATTCTCCCTGGATGGGAGCTTTTATCTCTCAGCGCTGTTACTAAGATGTTGCTCTACTGTCTTTTGCTTACACAGTTTCTAACAAGAAGTCTGCTGTCGTTCCTCTCTGTGTAATAATTTCCCACCCCCCCCCCCACCCTGCCCAGTCACCTTGAAAATTTTTTCTTTATTTTTGGTTTTTGGCATTTTGACTATGTTGCACCTGTGTCTGTGTGTGTGAGTGTGTGTGTGTTTATCCTGCTCGGGGTTCTTTGTTCTTTTGGGGTTTGTGCTTTGTTAGCTATCATTAGTTGCAGAAACCTGGGCCCTATCTCTTTAAATGATTCGTCTCCCCTGTTCCCTCTCTCTCCTCCCTCTAGGAATCTAGTTACACCTGTGTTAGATGGGCTGCTGTCCCACAACTCTTGGATGCTCACTTCTGTTTTTTTCACTCTTTTTTATCTCAGTGTTTAATTTTGGATAATTTCCATCTCCCTATCTTTAAAATCACTGATTCTTTCTTCAGCTGTGCTTATCAAATTCGTAATCTCTTACATCATGATTTTTTTTCCATTTGGCATTTTTTGTAGTTTCCATTTCCTTTCTGAGACTCTCCATCTGTTCACGCATGTTGTCCTTTTTCCTTGGGGGCAAGAAGGAGGATTTCCTACCCCCCCCAAAAGATGCCACAGGGGTAAGAATGTCCGCTGTCCCTTCCCCAGCAGCTTAAGGCTTTTGCATACTATGAGAGGAGGGTCTGGGGAGGCAGGTAGTATTTTGTTCCTGTTCCTCAGTGTCACCAGGTCCCCACTGCAGTCTTGTGCCATTGAGGGGGGCTTGCTCCGGTCTCCTGCCCTGTCCCTAATCTCTTCCATAAGCATCTTGTGGAGGCTTGTGCAGAAGGGCTCAAGAGCGAGTGCAAACTTCCCCATGTCTGGCGCTTCCTGTTATTCTGAAGTGATACGCTAATGTACCCCCAGACTTTAGGGCTTTGTTCATTTTTTTTCTGATGTCTTCTCACTCACTTCTATGGCCAGGGATGAGTCAGTCCGTGTGTCCTTGTCTCTCAGAGGGAGTCTTGCTCTCTGGAGTTCAGTTCCTGTGGTTGCCTCGTTACCTCAACTCTCCAGAAAAGTTATGATTTTTTTTTTTATCATTCTGGTTTTTCTTGTTGTGGTAAGAGCAACATTTTATTGTTGTTTTTAAAAACCAGTGAATTTGTCTTTAATATATTCATCAATAAAATGGGAAAAGGGAATTTAGAAACTGGACCGATTTGTTGGTGGGTCGTCTAAAGTGTAGTTACTGAAACCTGAGAGTTCAGTTTCGGGAGGAATAAATAGCTGTCATGCCAGGGGCTGCTGTTCATGAGGGGGAAGGTTCCTTCAGATGTGGTTAGAAGCACGGGGTATGTGACAGCCACCTTAGCACATCTTTCTGGGATTGAGAGAGAATATTGTTGCTTATCCTTCCAGGCTCCCTGCTTTCTATAATCTGAAAATGCAAGTTTGCTTCTAGGCATTGTTGAACTGTTTTGGAGAAGTGCAGGGATGTCCTGGATTTGCTTTATGTGGGTCCCAGCAGAAAGAGATGTCATGCTGAAATAGAGCAATTTAAGAAGAGGAGTTAATGAAGGGATGATTTACAAAGGCACGGGCAGCATGTAAAGAAATGACCTGGTAGAGTGCTATACCTCAGTGCGAGGAACACTAGGGCTCTGCTATCCCCAAGGACTGAAAGGGAGAGAAGAGGGACGCTCTGGGGAAAATGTGAAGAAAAAGAGAACTGTGTGGGCAGGGCCACCTAGCTGGCATTGTGTCTTTTGGTTCATGGGTGCAGCTTGTCCTTGGTGACCCTAGAGTAATGGACCCAGCGGAATAGATACTTGAACTTCACTGTCTTTCTTCTTGCTGGTCTTCTGTGGTCCCTATGATAGTCCCCACCTGGGGGCAATGATGCACCACGCAGACGACCCCGCCAGGGTACAGAGCAGGTGGGGAAGTCCGGATCGGAACAGGGATATGGAAGGGCTCTTGACCTTGGGGACTGTGATGGGCCCTGGATACTCTCCCTTATTCAGGTTTTCTACCTTATTTGGGGCATAATAGCACTTTTCAGCGTTTTCATTACTTCTTGGAAAGACTGTTAACGTGGTTTGTTTGTTTCTTTTGTTGACCAGATATTGTTGGTTAAAGAAACACTATAGAATTGTACCAAAGGACTTCCTTCAGAGTAGAATGAATGAAGTATAGGAGAACAAAAGCCACTGAATTAGGATGAGCCAGTGGGTCACTGGTGACCCACTGGCTCTCCTGGAACCCTTTCTGGATCATTCTCTAAGCTGGCTGCAGGAGCCTCCATCCCTTTCCCACGGTGCTCGGGAACTCTTCAAGGACAATATGGCGGGCAGCTCCCCGACCCAGGCCACAGCACAGTCACGGTGTGCTCCTGGGTGGGTGTATCTGTCATGTGCCCTATTCTCTCCATCTCCAGTCTCAGGGTAGAGTGGTCAATGTAAGTTTTGGTAAAATCAAAATGAGCTCGGCTGATTGATTAATATACCTTGCAGAAGTTAGAGAAAAGGTGAGTTATTTTAAGCCAAACTTGTAAGTAGCCTATGGGGAAAAGAGACAGAGCTGCAAACAGCAACAGGTCCTGCCAAGAATGGCTGAGCGAGGACCAAGTCTCAGAGGAACCCACTGTGAGTCCCACGGCCCATTCCACAGTCAGCAGGGACTTTGACTGTGGATAATCTCATCTACGAGGAGGGGACAGGAGGCACAGAGATACAAGGTCCTCCACCAACGGACAGATGCAATCCAAGGGGCAGAATTACCATCTTACCTTTGAAGCAACCTGAGTCTATGTCACAGAACTGTTTTACTTGGTGGATGTAAGAACATGTGCTAGAAATACCTGAAATAGGATAACAGAGCATACGATCCACGGAAATGGGTTGATATTTGTTTTGCTCTGTATACTCCTACGTTGTTTGAATCTTTCAATGAAAATTTTTTATAGTGTTTGTGTAATTGAGAAAGAATACTTCTATATCACTCCAAACACTACAGAGAATGCAGCTGTTCTTAATTTTGGTTGTGCATCGGACTCATCTGTTGTTATAGACTAAATGTTTGTGTTCCCCCAAAACTCATACATTGAAACCCTACCCCCCAATATGACTGGAAGAGCCAACTTTGAGCCAAACTGCCTTTGAATCCCAGTTCTGTCAAGTATTAGCTGTGTGATGTTGGGCCAGTTATTTAACTCCTCTGGGCCTCAGATTCCCATCTGTAAAATGGGGAAATTAATAGTACCTACATACCAGGGTTGTTGTGAGTATTAAATGCATTGTTTAGTAAAGTGCTCAGACCAGATATATTAAGTATTTACTATTTATATTATTTATTCATTCCAATTGTAGACAAGTCCAGTCTGACAGAGTCTGAGTTAGAGAATGGAGTTAAAGAAGCAAGGCTAATTTTATTCTTTACAAGAGTTAATGGGATACTGCTGACAAAGAAGTAGGAGCTATTTTAATCATGCTCTCAGGAGGTAAATTTAAGACAGATGTACTAATTGCCTTAGCAAGTTTGGCCTTGGTTATGAAGAACAAGCAGCCGTGTTCAATTTCTGTTCTACGGAACTCTGTTTCAAACTCCTGTCCTTAAACATCTAAATCTCTTATTTCTTATTACTAACTCCCTTATTTCTGCCTGCACTCACCTCCGCCCCAGGTGTAGAAAAACTACAAGGCAGTACCTCAGGGCTGTTGGGGCTGGGGCTCATTACATCTCTGAGTCTAAAAGGACTGAAGGGCGTGAGCAGTTGCTGAAGCCTGAGGCTATGGGAGAACGCTGCCTTAAAAAACTGTGACATTTGCTAAGGGGAAGGACCAACTTCTAGTAGTTGCTGGGAGAGAGCTGGAGGATAAATACCCCAACCTCACTGTCCTTCTTCCTCCCCTGTGGCCAAACCCGACTTGTCAGCTTCCTGGGGCCCAGAACGGGTAGAGAAGGGTAGAGAGTGGGTCTGGAAGAGCAGACGGATGCTACCAAACACAATGGATCTTTACTGAACACTTGCTGCTTTAAGACAGCCTGCTAAATGGAGTGAAGGCGCTCAGAAGCAAACTCAACACATTTCCTGCCTCCTGGGCCTTTTGGACCAGTGGGTAAGATAAACTGTGTACACAAATAACTACACTGCGGGTGGACACCTCTCGAGTGATTCAGACAGGTGGTCTGGTGTATCAGAGGAAGGCGGACTCAGAGGGCTGATGGGCAATGAATGAACAGAGACTTCCTGGCGAAAATAGCAATGATATTGGGACTTAAAGAATGAGTAGAATTGAGGCATATGGAGATGGGCATTTTAGGTAGAGAAGCTAGCATGGAAGTTAGAAATCTTGGGGCACAAAGTCAAAAGAGCCAGCAGGAGAAGGGAAATACTGATAAATAAGGTCAGAAATGTTTTGGGCCACAGTTTCAGATTGTAAACTTCTACAAGACAGGAGATTAATTCCCCTTGAACATGGTGATGGGACTGTAATGCTTATATAAGTAAAGACTAAATGATTTTTTAAAATTAGTTAGGTAATCCACTAAGCAGAGTGGTCACCTTTACCCTGGAACCATTTTTACACCAAAAGGATGTGGTTTGAGAGTATTTGCATTACCAGGGCATTTTTTGAATGCATGTCTTTGATATTATACTGAATGAAGAGTAACTTTCAAAATCTTCTCATTACATAAAACTGTACAACATTTTTACTGTAATATGTATACGAGGGAAAACCTGGGTCGTAAGTTTGATCTTCAGCTGCAGCAAATTTTACTACCCTCTGATTATTTCTCAGAATTTCAGGGTAAGATCTATAGTTAGAAAAAATAAGCAGAAAACAGTTGAAGGGAATTTTTTAAAATTTGGTGGGAATGCAGGGAGGGGTAGGATACAGCCAGTTATGTGGAAAGAATTTTAGCTTTGTAATCAAAATCCACAAGCCTCAAATTCCATCGACTGTGTGATCTTGGGCAGTTCCACATCCTTTCTTAACCCCAGTTTCTTCTACCGACCGCTGCAAGGGGCATGGACAGGTGCCTGTGCACCACCAGGGGAAGCAGTGCCTGTCCTGGGCTGGCAGGGTCCTGCAGGGAAACCGGCATGATGGAAATGTGGCAAGGATTTACCCTCATGGGCAACTAGTTGTGATCCTCTCCAAACCTGAAACTCCTGCCCATTTCCTCTTAAAAGGATTTCAACCTCCTATTGGGCAGTGATGTCCCAAGATAAAACAAAAACTGGTTTCTGGGATTCCCCTCCATTTTGCTCCTTCTCAGTAACACTTTTCTTCAGCTTAGTAAAAATCCTCAGTGTTCCCACTGCTCACTACATTCTTTTCTATTTCTGTGCCTCTTTTCAGGTCATTTTCAAGCCCCTGGAATTCCCTGTTTTCCATGTTCCTTATGCTCCAAACTTATTGGTTCTTCACTTATTGGTTCTAAAGTCCACCTATTCCATGAAGCCTTCCCTGGTTTTCTCTTCCCCAGCTGGAAACCAACTCTCTTTCTCTGAATTACTCAGCATTGTTGCTGCATCTGCATCTACTCCAGTCTTCTGCCTTAAACTACTGTTCTTATTCATGTCTTATTACCCCTGCCAGATTGGGAGTGGTGTGAGAACAAGATCCACAAATGAGTCATCACTGTGTTCCCTCCAACACTGAGCACCAAGCCTTGAACTTAGGAGGTGTGCTGTATTATCAGGAGTTACCTCAGTATCACTGCCACCCCGTTAAGGTCACCCTGCTGAGAACTATGGTTCCCAGAATCCTGTTGCAGTGTGAGCCATCTGCACAAATGTTAGAAGAGAAGGGGCTGTTGTTTTCCGGAGGCGGTTGCAAGCAGATGTTTGACGCAGCTTCCACGTGAGCTCCCAGAGAAGAACGTTTGCCCTGAGTTAATCCTGCAGGCTGAGGGATTGGAGGGAGCCTCCCACAGTTGCTTAATATGCAAGGAGTCTTGTGTGCCAGCTCTGGAGAACCTTTGATGCTATCACTGACAGCCTCACAGACCTTGGATTCTCCCACCCTTCCAACCATTGTGTAATCTTCTAATTCCCTGCATTAAAAATATTCATACTTGAAATATATTGAGTGCTGTCTGTTTTCATGTCCAAACCCTGAACTAATTGTTTAATAAATATTTGCAGAATGAATGAAAAGGAATTCTATTGGATTGAAAAATCAGGAGACATTCCATTTATATTTATTGTTCAAAGCAAAAGAAAGTCACATCTGTTGTGAGTTGATTATGTGGCAGGCAATTTCCTGTGCATTATTTACCACCTCTCTATAATTCTGACAGATGAGTATTATTATCTCCATTTATCCATGAAGACTTGGCAAAATGAGAGTCAAACAGGTCCGCTGACTCACCAAGCTGTACCTTTCCACTCTACGACGTGGCTTTAGTATAAGTCATTGTGGTGTATGCCTTTGTGGATAATCACAATTTTAAGAACCATTTGAACCACAATATCAGCCAAATTTTTCAGGGCAGTTTTTCCTGCCCAGAGCTATAAATGCTGTTTCCTCTCCAGTACACCACTGAATAGGTTATCTATATTAATGGATTTGATTAAAATATTTGAGTCAATTTTTCTTCAGTTATTTAGATACCATACACTTACATGCTGAACACTTTTTATGGTAGGAGAAATGAAAAGTTAGAAAGAATTTTTTTAAATATCTGAAATTTGGCATGTGATGGGTTTATATATATTCAAAATAGAAAGGACCCTGTACAATGAAATAGCAAGCAATATACTTTATCAGCTATAGATGAATTACTCACCAATATCTGTTGAGATCCTTTGGAGCTTATCTGATAACGACTTCTTCTTGACCTTGGGGAAATGCCAAAGACTTTGATCCTAAATAAGATCACCTGGAATGCTTTTCAAACATGATAGTTCAGGAGCCGCCCCGTGGCCGTGGCCGAGTGGTTAAGTTCATGCGCTCCAGTTCAGGAGTCCAGGGTTTCCCTGGTTTGGATCCTGGGCACAGATATGGCACAGCTCATCAAGCCACATTGAGGCAGCGTCCCACATGGCACAACTAGAAGGACCTACAACTAGAAGATACAACTACGTACTGGGGGCTTTGGGGAGAAGAAGAAGAAAGGAAGATTGGCAACAGATGTTAGCTCAGGTGCCCATCTTTGAAAAAAAAGGGAGATAATGGTTCATTGCAAATTATGTATTTTAGTGAACATGTGTGCTTATAAACATGATAGTCATACCATAAATACTTTTCTATGCTTAACAACGAAGTTGACTTACGTGTTTGATTTAAAACACAAACATATAAAATTATCAAAATTATAGTGGCAGAAAAACACATAGTAGATCTCGCCAAGATGGCAGCATGAGCAGACTCTGAACTCATCTCCTCCCACGAACACAACCAGGTTGCAACTATTTTTGGAAAAATTACCCTGGATTGAAAACTGAAAACTGGATGAAAAGAACCCCCACAACAAGGGACAGTCCTGACTAAGGCAGAAGAGGCAGAAATTCCTGCTTGAGAGGAAAAAAGCCACCTTCGGGAGCAGCGTAACTTCTCAGCTGGCCAGGCAGGAGACACCTTAAGGTACGTAGCCTTCCCTGGAGGAGTGAGGTCCGGAGCAGGGGCTGATACTGCTACAAGCATCCTTCAGACTCAGCCCAACTGAGATGAGGGTCTTACCATCTGGCTTCACTGGCTATTAACTGCAGCGAGGATACCCCAAGAAAGGCTGTCGGATGAAAGCCGAAAAGACCCAGGTCTTAAAGGGCCCACTCACAAACTCATCCATCTCAGCAACCTAAAATCACCAGAGAGAAGGCTGACAGTCCTTTGGTGAAAAGAGACTCACCTGGTGGGCTCTGGGGGCACCTCAGTGAGAGAAGGGACCTCTCTGGAGAATGAGGCTTTGGTGGGGGCCATTGTTCTGACCTGGTCCAGGCATGCTGACACAGACCCCGGTGGCCGCCATTGAGGTTCTTCCCTTGGCCTGTCTGCCACTCCCACTAGAGCACAGATTTAATCCAGTTTCAGCCAGGGCAGGCAGCCGCCCTAGAGACCGGCCCCACCCAACAGCAAGCCCTCAGGCTACTTGTCTGACTGCATTGACTGGGCACATTTATCCTCTACTGGCAGGCAAGTATGTCGGCCTCTGGGGGGCAGGGCCTGTGTGAGGTCCAGGGGAACTGTGGGGGACATTGGTGGAGAGGTGGGCACCTCTGCAGTGGGGCGTCAGGGTACGCTCCAGGAGATTGGGAAGCGTGCACCAACCAGGACTGTGTCGACAGTGTGTGTGGTCCTGTGGGGGGGTGAGGCTCATCAGCTGCAGAAGACCTGTGCTTCACAAACAGCCATAAAAAGGATCAGCCCCACCTTCCAAAGCCTGAAACAATTGAGTGCCCCCATGCCTAGGGCCAGCCCCACTCAGCTGCACTCCTAAGAGAACTGACAACAGCCTTGTAGGCCTGAGGCCTATCACAACTGTAAGCCCCTGAGCCTAGCAACCAGCTACACTGGGTACCTCCCCAGTTAACAGGAAAACTGTAACAGGAGTGTGCTGGTAGACTTTGTAGTCAATGGTGCTGAGGCTCCCCAAACCGGATTTACAAACAGCTGGCCAGGGAAGGAAAGACTAGACTCCCAGGGTACCTGCAGTAAGAGCAACCCTGCCACAGCAGAAAGACACAAGTATCCCACAAAGGGGTCACTCCTGGATCATGTGGACTGGTGACGAGAGGGAAGCACACTGCTGGACCTCATAAAGGTGTCTCTTACATAAGGCCACTTCTCCAAGATCAGGAGACATAGCTGACTCACCTAATACATAGAAATAAGCACAGAGAAAGAGGCATAATGAAGAGACAAAGGAATATATTCCAAGCAAGGGAACAGGACAAAACCCCAAAAAAAGGACTAAATGAAACACAAATAAGCAACCTACCTGACAAAGAGTTCAAACAAAATCTCATAAGGATGCTCACAGATCCTGGGAGAAGACTGGATGTACACAGTGAGCTCATCAGCAAATAACTGGAAAATATACCAATCAGAAATGAAGAATACAATACTGGAAATGAAAAATTCACTAGAGGGACTCAATGGAAGAGTAGAGGATACAAAAGAACAGATCAGCAAGCTGGACAAAAGACTGGAGGAAATCATCCAAGCTGAACAGAAAAAACAACTAGACAGAATGAGAACAGTCTAAGGGAACTCTGGGACAATATCAAGAGCACTAACATTCGTATTATAGGTGTCCTAGAAGGAGAAGAGAGAGAGAAAGACACAGAAAATTTATTTGAAGAAATATTGATGAAAATTTTCCTAGCCTAAGGAAGGAAACAGACATGCAAACACAGGAAGCGCAGAGAGCTCCAAACAAGATAAGCCCAACGAGGCCCACACCAAGACATATTATAATTAAAATGTCCAAAATTAAAGACTAAGAGAGAATCCTAAAAGTAGCAAGAGACAGGCAACAAGTGACATACAAAGGAAAGCCCATAAGGCTATCAGCAGACTTCTCAGATGAAACCTTACAGGCAAGAAGAGAATGGCATGACGTATTTAAAGTAGTAAAAGGAAAAAACGTACAGCCAAGAATACTCTGTCCATCAAGGTTGTCATTCAGATTGGAAGGAGAGATAAAGAGCTTCCCAGACAAGCAAAGATTAGAGGAGTTTATCACCAAGAAACCAGTTCTACAAGAAATGCTGAAGGGATTTATTTAAGTAGGAAAGCAATGACCACAAATAGGGATAAAAAAATTATATATATATAAAAAAAAACCCAGGCAATAAAATCACTGGTAAAGGTAAAAATATAGTAAAGGTAGCACATCAACTACCTGTGAAGACAATATGAAGGTTAAAAGACAAATGTACTAAAATTACCTATTTCAGTGATAAGAGGGTAATGGATAGACACACACTAAACAAGAGATTAGATATGATTTCAAAAACATAAATGTGTGGGAGGAGGGAGTGAAAAAGTAGAGCTCTTAGAAAGAGGTCAAGCTAAAGAGTCTATCAACTCAATATAGACTGTTATATAGATAGAATATTACATAGGATCCTCACAGTAATCACAAATCAGAAACCAATAATAAGTAAGCAAATAAGTAAGACAAAAGAAACCAAGCATATTACTAAAGAAAGCCATCAAACCACAAGGGAAGAGAGCAAGAGAAAAAGAAAGGAACAGAGAAGAACTACTACATCACCCAGAAAAAAAAAGTAACAAATGGCAATAAATACATATTTATCTATAGCTACTTTAACTGTCAATGGACTAAATGCCCCAATCAAAAGGCATAGGGTGGCCAATTGGATAAAAACATAAGACCCATATATATGCTGCATACAAGAGACACACTTCAGACCTAAAGTCACTCACAAACTGAAAGTGAAAGGATGGAAAAATATATTCCATGCAAATGACAAAGGAAAGAAAGTAAGGGTAGCAATACTTATATCAGACAAAATAGACTTTAAAGCAAAAACTGTAACAAGAGACAAAGATGGGCACTACATAATGATAAAGGGAACAATCCAACAAGAAAATATAACACTTGTAAATATCTATGCACCCAACATAGGAGCACCTAAATATATAAAGCAATTATTAACAGACATAAAAGGAGAAATAGACAGTAACACAATAATAGTAGGGGACTTTAACACTCCACTTTCACCAATGGATAGATCATCCAAACAGAAGATCAATAAGGAAACACTGGCCTTAAAGGACACATTAGACCAGACGGACTTAGTAGATATATATAGAACATTCCATCCAAAAACCACAGAATACACATTCTTTTCAAATGCATATGGAACATTGCATGGAGCATTCAGGATTGATCACATATTAGGCCACAAAACAAGTCTCAATAAATTTAAGAAGATCAAAATAATACCATGCATCTTTTCTGACCACAAAGGTATGAAACTAGAAATCAACTACAGGAAGAAAACCAGAAAAGCCACAAAAATGTGGAGATTAAGCAAAATGCTACTGAACAACCATTGGGTCAATGAAGAAATGAAAGGAGAAATCAAGAAGTTCCTGGAGACAAGTGAAAATGAAAATACAACATGCCAAAATCTATGGGATACAGCAAAAGTGGTTCTAAGAGGGAAATTTATAGCAATTCAGGCCTACCTCAACAAAGAGGAAAATCCCAAATAAACTATCTAAAAGCACCTCTAAAGGTACTGGAAAAAAAACAAACAAACAAAGCCCAAAATCAGAAGAAGGAAGGAAATAATAAAAATCAGAGCAGAAATAAACAAAATACAGACTAAAAAAACAGTAGAAAAAGGTTAATGAAACCAAGAGCTGGTTCTTTGAAGAGATAAACAAAATTGACAAATCCTTAGCTAGACTCACCAAGAAAAAAGAGAGAAGGCTCAAATAAATAAAATCAGAAATGAAAGAGGAGAAATTACAATGGACACCTCAGAAATACAAAAGATAAGAGAATACTATGAAAAGCTATATGCCAACAAATTGGATAATCTAGAAGAAATGGATAAATTCTTAGAAACATACAAACTTTTGAAACTGGACCAAGAACAAGTAGAGAATTTGAATAGACCAATCACCAGTAAGGAGATCGAAAGAGCAATCAAAACCCTCCCAAGAAATAAAAAGTCCAGGACTAGATGGCTTTGCTGGTGAATTCTGCCAGACATTCAGAGGACTTAATACCTATCCTTCTCAAACTCTTCCAAAAAATTGAAGAGGAGGGATGGTGCTTCCTAACTCATTCTATGAAACCAACATTATCCTGACACCAAAACCAGACAAGGACAACACAAAAAAAGAAAATTATAGGCCAATATCACTGATGAACTTCAATGCAAAAATCCTCAACAAAATACTAGCAAATCAAATACAACAATACATTAAAAAGATCATACATCATGACCAAGTGGGTTTCATTCCAGGGATGCAGGGATGGTTCAACATCCACAAATCTATCAACGTGATACACCACATTAACAAAATGAAGAATAAAAATCACATGATCATCTTAATAGATGCAGAGAAAGCATTTGATAAAATACAGCATCCATTTATGATAAAAACTAAATAAAATGGGTATAGAAGGAAAATACCTCAATATAATAAAGGCCATATATGACAAACCCACAGCAAATATCATTCTCAACAGAGGAAAACTGAATCCTATCCCTCCAAGAACAGGAACCAGACAAGGATGCCCACTGTCACGACTCTTATTTAACATAGTATTGGAAGTCCTAGCCAGAGCAATCAGGCAAGAAAAAGAAATAAAAGGGATCCATATTGGAAAAGAAGAAGTGAAACTGTCACTCTTTGCAGATGACATGATTTTATACAGAGAAAACCCTAAAGAATCCACTAAAAAACTTTTAGAAACAATAAATGAATACAGTCAAATCGCAGGATAAAAAAATCAACACACCAAAATAGGTTGCATTTCTATACACTAACAACAAAATAGCAGAAGGAGAAATTAAGAATACAATCCCATTTACAATTGCAACAGAAAGAATAAAATACCTAGGAGTAAACTTAACCAAAGAGGTGAAAGATCTGTGCACAGAAAACTATAAAACGTTGTTCAAAGAAATCAAAGAAGGCACAAACAAATGGAAAGATATTCTGTGCTCTTGGATTGGAAGAATTAACATAGTTAAAATGTCCATACTTCCTAAAGCAATCTATAGATTCAACTCAATTCCTATCAAAGTTCCAACAAGATTTTTCACAGAAATAGAACGAAGAATCCTAAAATTTGTATGGAACAACAAAAGACCCCGAAAAGCCAAAGGATTCCTGAGAAAAAAGAACAAAGCTGGAGGTATCACACTCCCTGATTTCAAAATATACTACAGAGCCATAGCAACCAAAGCAGCAGGGTACTGGCACAAAAACAGACACACAGATCAATGGAACTGAATCGAGAGCCCAGAAGTAAACCCACACATTTATGGACAGCTAATATTTGACAAGGGAGCCAAGAGCATACGATGGAGAAAGGAGAGTCTCTTTGATAAATGGTGTTGGGAAAACTGTACAGCCACATGCAAAAGAATGAAAGTAGACCATTCCCTTACACCATGCACAAAAATCAACTCAATTTTGGATTTAAAGACTTGAATGTAAGACCCGAAACCATGAGACTTCTAGAAGAAAACATAGGCAGTACGCTCTTTGACATCGGCCTTAGCAGCGTATATTCAAGTATCGTGTCTGACCGGGCAAGGGAAACAAAAGAAAAAATGAACAAATGGGACTACATCAAACTAAAAAGCTTCTGCACTGCAAAGTAAACCATCAACAAAACGAAAAGACAACCTAACAATTGGGAAAAGATATTTTCAAACCATATATCAGATAAGGGGTTAATATCCAAAATATGCAAAGAACTCATACAGCTCAACAACAAAAAAATCCAACAACCCAATTAAAAAACGAGCAAAAGATCTGAGCAGAGATTTCTCCAAAGAAGATACACAGATGGCCAACAGGCATATGAAAAGATGCTCAACATCATTAGCTATCAGGGAAATGCAAATCAAAACTGCAATGAGATATCACCTCACTCTGGTCAGAATGGCTATAATCAACAAGACAGGAGATAACAAATGTTGGAGAGGATGTGGAGAGAAGGGAACCCTCATCCACTGCTGGTGGGAGTGCAAATTGGTGCAGCCACTATGGAAAGCAGTATGAAGATTCCTCAGAAAATTAAGGATAGATCTGCCATATGATCCAGCTATTCCACTGCTGGGTATTTATCCAAAGAACTTGAAAACACAAAGGCATAAAGATACATGCACCCCTATGTTCATTGAGGCATTATACACAATAGCCAAGGCTTGGAAACAACCTAGGTGCCCACCAAGGCTACACATGGATAAAGAAGATGTGGTATACATACACAATGGAATACTACTCAGCCATAAGAAATGATGAAATCCAGCCATTTGTGACAACATGGATGGACCTTTAGGGTATTCTGCTGAGTGAAATAAATCAGAGGCAGAAAGTCAAATACCCTATGATCTCACTCATAAGTAGAAGATAAAAGCAACGACAAACAAACACACAGCAACAGAGATTGGATTGGTGGTCACCATAGGGGAAGCAGGGAGGGAGGAGGGCAAAAGGGGTGATTAGGCTCACATGTGAGGGGAGGGACTATAATTAGTTTTTGGATGGGGAACATGATGTAATCTACACAGACTTCGAAATATATTATGATGTACATCTGAAAGCTTAAAAAAACCCAAACATGTAGTAATACAATTAATTTTGGAGAAATCTTATTCAAAAAGAGAATTAATGTTCATGAATTAATATTTAATATTTTTCTAGAAAATTGGCAATCCCACGAGGGATTGTTTTTTTGGCCTTGGTCATTTATTCTCTGTAGTACTATTGGATAAGTAAGGGTGCTCATTGAAATGAGGAAAACAAGCTGGTTTTATTTCAAATGGCAAAGTTCTTATATTTGCAGATAAGCACATTGGCTCAGATTGGATATGTGATTCTTCAATTCCTATTTCTGTTAGAGTGGATGTTTGCCGAGACATAAAAATGTCCATTTAAATTTCCTGAGAAATGACAGATTGTTCAAAAGTATATTTTGTTTTACTTTGGTGGCTCCAAATCTGGTTTGAATGTTCATATACTTCAATTTTTTAAAAAGATGATGTGACTTGGCAGTAAATTTCGAGTGGATACAACAGTCACACATTTAAAAACAATATGATCACTTAAAGTAACTCACCAGCAAAACATATAACCATTCAGAATTAAAATCTTTGGAAAGCAAGCCGATCACCTTGCACTATCAGATTCTTCTTGAAGGGTAATGACCTTTATAAAATGAAGAGAGCACCAATTATTCCTGCCTGTCCTAAAGTGAAGTAAGTTCAGGAAATCCCCCAATTATGATGTGCACTTAACCCCACATTAGCTTGGCCCAGAGTTTGGTGTGCCATCCACCTTGAGGCCCTTGGCAAATTTTGTCACCGTGGACTGAATCCCAACTGCTTGATTTATCAACACATTTAATTCAGATATTTATGAATGAATCTGGCTTCCCTAAAAGACCCAAGATAACGTAAAGAAATAAATACACAACATTTGGGTCTATAGATGAGGCAAAGGGCATTTTTTATTTAGAAAGGGAAATCTTAGCCCTTCTGACAGAGAAAAAGCAAGATCGAATAGAAAATAAAATTGTTGATTAAAAAAAAGCCAGTTCTACTAGGCTGCCTGTGAAAAAGAAGCCTGCTGGAGAAAAGGACAAGCTGGAAACAGTAGCCCAGTATGGCGAAAGGAGAATGCTAGGATATAAAAGTGTATCTTCCCTCCTCTCTGTTTATAATTTAATCTGTTTATCCTTAAAGGCCACTCTTACAAAAGTACAAACATTACGATATGATTGAGAAATACTGCATGAAATACGATCTGATTGAGAAATATTGCATCCTCTCTGACCTTTCTTCTGATTCTGGTTACTACAACCCTGCTGGCATGATAGGTTCAGCAAAGACAATTCTCCTAGGAGGTGGGCAGAAAATACCAAATTTCACAAGCCAACTACTAGTACACATGGTTTTTTTCTTTATATGACAGAAAAAGTCAACCCTTTTTTAAGCAGTCCTCAAACTTTCAAGACCTAAAGCAGATTTTTCTGTTTTGCCAATTTGCATATTTTTGTTAATGACAGATATTGGGGTTATACACCCAAATCTTCTCATACGTAATTTTCCCAATGTAGTTCTCGTCATTCCAAATGCAGTTTTTGTTGCATGAATCTGTCAAACTTTCAAATAGTACATAATACATGCAGGAGAGGAGGACATTTCCTCTCCCCAAATGTGGGTTCGTCTGGCCGGAGAACAAATTAAATTCACATGAGACAGAGTTGCAAGAGAAAATTAAACGAAGCTTTATGAGGAACCATGGCCCGGGGCCTTTCTTCCCGAAGAAAGAAAGGGCACCGAAGAAGTGGGGTGCACAGAGTGGTTATATACCCCCAAACAGGGTGTTTCACATGTGATTGAAATGTCCCTCCCACAATAGTCACAAGATTGCCCTGTCAGCACAGCACTTGATGGACACAGCAGGTAGCGGTCTGCTATCTCAGAGGGCGTAGCAGGAGGCAAGTCTATTGTCTGGAGCTGGGTGGTCACAGGTGAGTGCAGCAATCAGTTCCTAGCCTAAGGAAAGATGCTTAATCCTTAAAGAAATGCCACCGTTGGGAGGGGGAGGGAAGTCAGTTTCAGGAGGTTACCAGACAAGCACAATAAAATGCAGATTTAAGTCCTTGCCTTTGGCATTGATGAAGAGTTTCTAGAGAGAAGGTCATCCCCTTTCTTCTGCCTGGTACAGAGAGGGAGGCACCTTTACAGATAGAGATTTACCTTACAAATGTAAATATGTGCTAACAAAGGGCAAGTTTCATTCCTCAGAGCCTCCTTCCCTGTCCCAGTTTATCAAAAACAATCAGCCTCAAATAATCCTGATGCCAAAGAGACATATCTTGGGGTGGCCAATTTCAGGTCCCCACAGTCCCGCCTTTGAAACTTTTTAAAGTTTCACAGTCCAGAAGCTGAGTGGTAGATTGTTTCATCTCACTGAACACATTTCTTAGTCCTGGTAATAGATCAGTCCAGTTAAAGTCATTTTAGAGGGCGGCGATGCAGGTGTGCTCCCAAAGTTAGGCCTATATTTTGGAAGCAAGCAATCAGGTATTTAATAAGTATTTCTATGGAAATAAAAGAAAAACAAGGTTAGTGATTGGAGCAAATTATAAACTAGTTCCTGAGTCCAGGAGGCAGCCAGTCAAGAAGACTTCTAGATGTCAGAGTGAAGAATCTTTAGCAGCTTGAAAGTCCCTGATGATGTCATCAGGCATTCAGATATCTTTCTGAGTGGCTAGCAGCTTACAAAGCAACAGACAGGAATCTCTCAAGTTTCTATCAAGTCGTTCAGCTTTAGTTTGCAAGGCTTCAGGAAAAAGAGCAGGTTCAATTCTCAATGATTCCAAATGAAAATGAGGAAAAGATTGAAAACCTTAGTTTGGAGATTTGTAACCAGATATTTCAGCAGAAGAATTCAGGATCCAGTCCAGTTCACAGGTAGAAAAAAAACCCTCAAAGACAATTAACAGAACTAGGATCTAAGATCCACAAATGCGTATTACAGTTTTTCACCGAAACATAGTTGTTCTCTCTAAAATCACCCTCATTTTTACCAAAGATAGCCAAATTAAGACTAGTTGGTTTGCAAAATAAGTTTAGTTTCAAGAAACTTGGCCCAATTATTTACAGAAGTGCAGCAAGAATAACAATTGATCATATAGGCTCTTCAATCTGCTTTGCTGGAATTTTTTTATGAGGAATCTCAGATTGAACCTTAAAGACTTCTTGAGGCCAGGAAAGCCAAGCCAAGGATTTGTAGTCAGATTTTGCCTGCAGTATCTACAGATTTGGGTGGATTCCTCTCTTCTTGAGGTCCCCCAAAATATTATGAGGTTCCATGCACCTGACAGATAAGCAAGCTTCCTTACTTACCAGGTAAGATTGCCAGAATCTCTGTAAACAAGGGACCAGGCCCGTATTGCCAAGTGGATTATTTCCAGAAAGTCAACCTTATTCCTCAAAGGCAGTATTGTCATATCCGAGTCTGTCTGTTTCTCTCAAATATGACATTCCAGTCAAAGCTTTGGTAATACAACCAATGTGTCCTGTTATAAGGAGAACAGATTCTTATTGAACTTATGCAAATGACTATATTGCCATGAAATAACCATACTCACAAAGAGTTTCCATATTCTGGAGGGATCAGGTAGGGAGACAAAGACAAATGTTTCAGTTTGCTCACAAAGGTATAATTTCACCAAATTGCTAATAAATCATAGCACAAGAAAAAAAGAGATTTTCTTGAATTTGAAAAAACAAAGCAAAACATCAAAAAATCAACAATATTTCAAATAAAAGTCATAAAAATTATAATCATCCTCAGTTCATTCAGTCCTGTATAATCAGTTCTCGATCTTAATCTTCTGTTAGCAGTTTTATGGGTCATCAGTTTCTCCATTAGATTTCTGTAATTTCTTACCCAGGTCAGTTCTATGATCTGAAAGTTTATCAGAAAGCTTGTATTCCACAGTAAGTGTCAGAGTCCTTTCCATTAATCCCTCTACAAATGAGACATATTTGCAAAAGCAAAAGCATCAGAGTAAAACAACTGACTGTAAACAACAAGACTTAGAAATGACAATTGGCAGAGAAACTTGGTTATTTCTGTGATACACAACACCTTATAATAATATTTAGAATTATGGCTGATAGCCAGAACAGATCAGAATTTTAGGAATGTTATATAATTTCAGAACATTTATATCAGTAACATTTACCCACATAATACCAACTAAGAAAGATTATCATCACTTTATCTGACAATGCTTCCAATGTAATTTAACAGACCAAATAAGCCTAATCAGTTTAGAATTTTCCACCTTATAGGAACAGAGCAAATTTCTCTGTGAAGTCCCAGTGGCCCTCTGAAAATCACCAGAGAAATTCTCTTCCTTCATCCACGTCAAAAGAAAGCCTTTATTCAGGACTTGAATATTTTTGAGGGAGAAGCTTGTCAAAAATATCAAAAGGTTTTAAAACACTTACTTAAACAAGATCAAGAGGTTGCTGATTTTGTCATTGTAAAACAAGGGTCACTGAAACAGTGCTTCATAATATTTAACCAAAGTGACAACAGCAAAAAACCTTAATAGAGAGACCTCTGTCTTTTTGCATAGGAGATTATCTTAACCAAACATAAATCTTCTAAACCTTTTATAATCTCTTTATCAAGAGCAGACTAAGAGTTTAAGAAAATTATCCTTTTGAGAGAGAAGCCAAATTCTAATTTTTGTACCAGTTTACTTTTTCATATTGAAACCCATTTACTTAATTAGATTCATTTTAATCTTAACCAACTTGACCAGGTACAAAACTCTTTTCAGAATTTCTATAACTTTCTTTTGCATTCAGAATTTGTTCCATGCTTTCTTTCTTACTTTCTAGTACTTTAGGACAAATTTATCTTTCTTAACCAATCAAACAAAGTATTTCCATTCTTTACACCCTCTTTACTGAAAACATACATTTTACTTTCCTTGAATACAAAGCTGTTTTCCTTATTAATTTCCAGTAGCTTTAATTACATGTTAATTAGAACTTTTAACCCTTAACAGACCCTAATGAAAACTAAAAACTAAGCAATTATGAACTGTGTTTATATCAGCATTCTAAACACTTTTCCTGATTTCTAGAAACATGCCACTTTACAATAAAACAAGAGGCGCACTTTCCAATAGACCCAAACGCTTTTAGCCTCTTTGCAATAAGAAGCCAAAAGTAGATAAACTTACATTTAATAATTAATGTCTAATATCTTATTTGGAAATGATCTAGTTACTCAATGAATTTTATCATTCATTTAAATTAACCTAGCAAAACTTCAAAGTTTCAAGTTACCAAAAAGATTTTGGAAGTTATTTTAAATACACATACCATAAACTATAATTATGCCAAAAGTTTATCTATAAACTCTCATTTCATTTATATCTAAATCATTTGTTCCCAATAATGATGTTTAGATTACCCACAAAAACTTTGAGACATTAGACAATTTAGCTATCATTTAAAGCTATTCTGCTGACAAATTTCTAACAGACAACATGAACTTATTTGACTAGTAGAGCCAGGCTGCATATTTGCACACGCAGTGCTAACTCTGGAGGACATGTCCAGACACTTTAATCAAACCAACAGACTTAAACTTTCATTAACCAAAGATTAATCCATATCATCTTAACTTAAAAGACATTGGGTTAATTTCTATTACATTTAGAATTTATGTAAGCACTTACTTTAATCCAATTAAACAGAGCTCTTAGTTTTGGCCATATCACCCGGGGGTAAAAATATCACACACATATAGACACACACAGACACAGAGCCTTCACACCTATTGTTTTAAAAATCACTCCATGAATCAGGTACAATACAAAACTCCCTAGTTGTGAATCCGAATTTTGTTCTGAGCCTTTTACTAACATTTATGGAGAAGACACTCAAGATGCTAGGATTTTCCAAGGACAGTTGGAAGTTACTGGGTTTAACTTAATGACATTCTAGATTGACCTGCCTGTCCAACTACATCACAAAGGCACAGAGAAACTCCTCAAGTTTTCTCCAAGCTGGAGTTTCTGGGGCATAACCCATCCAACTGAAAGTGTTTCCAACTAGTTAAAAGGCACCCAGGGGGTGAGTCTCTGGGTTGAGGCATTCCTCATGGTGGTAAAGCTGGTGTCCGACTGACAAGGCCAGAGAAAGGGTGCAAAGGCGCCTGACTGCAGGCACCAACATAGTTATAAGATCTAGTCAAATCCCACTTAGCCCAGGGCACTTAGTCCCTGAGCCAGCACAGGTGAGCCAGGCAGGGAAGCAGGAGGCAAAGGCCTGGAGAACAATGGAAAAGAGATCAGGCCTCACCCTCATGGCCTCTTCCCCAAGGGTTATTGAGATAGAGGTCACACAGCAGTTCCCGTGGCAGGGCACACAACACCATCAGGACAGTTCACAGAATAAACCACAGGTCTCCTATCCTCATAACCAACTCAGTATGCCACCTAAAATGCTTAACGAGTCAATCGCCAAGAGAGGGCACCCCACGTGGTCGCCAGGGTGATCAGGCCCGGAAACCAGAGTGGGGGCTCCCAGGGGTGGAGCCTTTAACACCTTAAAAATTCCCTTCTCAATTGCAAAGCTCAGAAGGAGCCCAAAAATGGTCACTGTTGATGAGGATTTTTAGGCTGCTTAATTTTAAAATGGTTTATGATGAG
>NC_060269.1:5416951-5417527 GCF_021613505.1 Equus quagga | reverse complement strand
TGATGAGGATTTTTAGGCTGCTTAATTTTAAAATGGTTTATGATGAGGATTTTAGGCTGGTTACTTTTAAAACTACAGATGAGATTCTGGCTCCAAGGAGTGGAATTTGTTTGCCCCTTTGTTGGGAAACATTTACATTTCTAAGGGAAACCTCTATCTGTAAAAGGTGCCTCCCTCTCTGTACCAGGAAGAAGAGGAGAGATGATCTTATCCCTAGAAACTCTTAATGGGGAAGGCAAGAACTTAAGTTGGTTGCTGTCTGGCAATCTCATGTAACTGATTTAGGGTGGTGGCTTCTGACCTTCACTTAATCCGATTTGATTCTTGTCTAAAAGTCATGGGACCGCCAAATGGCCAGACCATACGGGCACTGATACCATTTTAACTTTTTTACATATTCTTTGTCTTGTAAAGAGATGACTCACATACCTATGCCTTAAATTTAGTCCTAACCCTCAACTCAGGGCAGCAGCAGGAGCTCTGCCTGCCCATGGGTCCTGTCCCCATGCCAGCGGGGGCAGCAGCAGTGGCTCTGCCTGCCCATGGGTCCTGTCCCCATGCCAGCGGGGGCAGCAG